>NW_027480436.1:2421593-2724292 GCF_051401765.1 Calliopsis andreniformis | reverse complement strand
GAGTGAAGCCTAGGTTGCCTGGAACGTACAAATGACCATCACTTTCACACGGGTTGCAATTATACCTGTTATAGGATGGAAAGACTGTTGTATTTTTATTGTATTTTATGCTTCGGCCGTTGACTTCTAAGGCCCAAACTATTCGATCTGGTGGAGCAACGCCCTAGAGTGAAGCCTAGGTTGCCCGGAACGTAGAAATGACCAGAACTTTCACACTGGTTGCTATTATTCGTCTTATACGATGGAAAAACTTTTATATTTCTATTGTATTTTATGTTTCTGGCGTTGACTTCTTAGGCCCTTACTTATCGATCTGGTGGAGTAATGCCTCACAGTTAAGTCTAGGATGCCCGAAACGCCGAAATGATCATTACTTTCACACTGGTTGCAATTAGTCATGCTATACGATGGAAAAACTGTTGCATTTTTATTGTATTTACTGCTTCTGGCTTCGACTTCTAAGGTCGTAGCTACTCGATCTGGTGGAGCAACTCCCTAGAGTGAAGCCTAGGTTGCCCGGAACGTAGAAATGACCATAACTTTCACACTGATTGCAATTACTCGTTTTATACAATGGAAGACTGTTGTATCTATATTGTATTTTATGCTTCTGGCGTTGTCTTCTAAGGCCGTAGCTATTCGATCTGGTGGAGCAGCGCCCTAGGGTGAAGCCTAGGTTGCCCAGAACGTTGAAATGACCATTACTTTCACCCTGGTTGCAATTATTCTTCTTATACGATGGAAAAACTGTTGTATTTTTATTGTATTTTATGCTTCTGGCGTTGAATTCTAAGTCCATACCTATTCGATTTGGTGGAGCAACACCCTACAGTGAAGCCTAGGTTGTCAGAAACGTAGAAATGAAGATAACATTCACACTGGTAGCAATTATTCGTTTTATACAATGGAAAAACTGTTCTATTTATTTTGTATTTTATGCTTCGGGCGTTGACTTCTAAGGCCCTAACTATTCGATCTGGTGGAGCAACGCCCTAGAGTGAAGCCTAGGTTGCCCGGAACGTAGAAATGACCATAACTTTCACACCGGTAGCAATTATTCGTTTTATATGATGGAACAACTGTTCTATTTATTTTGTATTTCATGCTTCGGGCGTTGACTTCTAAGGCCCTAACTATTCAATCTGTTGGAACAACGCCCTAGGGTGAAGCCTAGGTTGCCCGGAAAGTAGAAATGACTATGACATTAATACTGGTTGCAATTATTCGTTTTATACGATGGAAAAGCTGTTGTATTTATATTGTATTTTATGCTTCTGGCGCTGACTTCTAGAGCACTAACTATTCGATCTGGTGGAGCAACGCCCTAGAGTGAAGCCTAGGTTGCGCGGAAAGTAGAAATGACAATAACTTTCACACTGGGTGCAATTATTCGTTTTATACGATGGAAAAGCTGTTGCATCTTTATTGTATTTTATGCTTCTGTCGTTGACGTCTAAGGCCGTAGCTATTAGATGTGGTGGAGCAACGCACTAGAGTGACGCCTAGGTTGCCTGGAACGTGGAATGACCATTACTTTCGCAATGTTTGCAATTATTCATTTTATACGATGGAAAGACTGTTGTACTAATATTGTATTTTATGCTTCTGGCGTTGACTTCTAAGGCCCTAACTATTCGATCAGGTGGAACAACGCCCTAGAGTGAAGCCTAGGTTGCCCGGAACGTAGAAATGACCATCACTTTCAAACTGGTTGCTATTACTCCTTTTATACGATGGAAAAACTGTTGTATTTTTATTGCATTTTATGCTTCGGGCATTAACTTCTAAGGCCCTAGCTATTCAATCTGTTAGAGCAACGCCCCAGAGTGTAGCCTAGGTTGCCCGTAAAGTAGAAATGACCCTAGCTTTCATACTGGTTGCAGTTATTCGTTTTGTATGATGGAAAAACTGTTGTATTTATATTGTATTTTATGCTTCTGGCGTTCACTTCATAGGCCCTAACTATTCGACCTGGTGGAATAACGCCCTATGGTGAAGCCTAGGTTGACCGGAACGTAGAAATGACCATAACTTTCACACCGGTAGCAATTATTCGTTTTACACGATGGAAAAACTGTTCTATTTTTTTGTATTTTATGCATCGGGCGTTGACTTCTAAGGCCCTAACTATTCAATCTGGTGGAACAACGACCTAGGGTGAAGCCTAGGTTGCCCTGAAAGTAGAAATGACCATAACTTTCACACAGGTAGCAATTATACGTTTTATACGATGGAAAAGCTGTTGCATCTTTATTGTATTTTATGCTTCTGTCGTTGACGTCTAAGGCCGTAGCTATTAGATGTGGTGGAGCAACGCACTAGGGTGACGCGTAGGTTGCCCGGAACGTGGAATGACCATTACTATCGGAATGTTTGCAATTATTCATTTTATACGATGGAAAAACTATTGTGTTTATATTGTATTTTATGCTTCTGGCGATGACTTCTAAGGCACTAACTATTCGATCTAGTGGAGCAACGCACTAGAGTGACGCCTAGGTTGCCCGGAACGTGGAATGACCATTACTTTCGGAATGTTTGCAATTATTCATTTTATACGATGGATAAACTGTTGTACTTATATTGTATTTTATGCTTCTGGCGTTGACTTCTAAGGCCCTAACTATTCCATCTGGTGGAACAACGACCTAGGGTGAAGCCTAGGTTGCCCGGAAAGTAGAAATGACCATAACTTTCACACCGGTAGCAATTATACGTTTTATACGATGGAAAAGCTGTTGTATTTATATCGTATTTTATGCTTCTGGCGTTGTCTTCTTAGGCCGTAACTATTCGATCTGGTGGAGCAACGCCCTGGAGTGAAGCCTAGGTTGGGCGGAACGTAGAATTGGCCATCACTTTCAAACTGGTTGCTATTATTCCTGTTATATGATGGAAACACTGTTGTATTTTTATTGCATTTTATGCTTCGGGCATTGACTTCTAAGGTCCTAACTATTCAATCTGTTGGAGCAACGCCCTAGGGTGAAGGATAGGTTGCGCGGAAAGTAGAAATGACAATAACTTTCACACCGGTAGCAATTATACGTTTTATACGATGGAAAAACTGTTTTATTTATTTTGTATTTTATGCTTCGGGCGTGGACTTCTAACGCCGTAACTATTCGATCTGGTGGAGTAACGCCCTAGGGTGCAGCCTAGGTTGCCCGGAACGTAGAAATGACCGTAACTTTCACACTGGTCGCTATCATTCGTTTTGTACGATGGAAAAACTGTTATATTTATATTGTATTTTATGCTTCTAGCGTTGACTTCTGCGGCTCCAACTGTTCGATCTGGTGGAACAACTCCCTAGAGTGAAGCCTAGGTTGCCCGGAACGTAGAAATGACCACAACTTTCACACTGGTTGCTATTATTCGTTTTATACGATGGAAAAACTGTTATATTTATATTGTATTTTATGCTTCTGGCGTTGACCTCTGAGGCCGTTGCTATTCGATGTGGTGGAAGAACGCCATAGAGTGAAGCCTAGGTAGCCCGGAACGTAGAAATGTCCATATCTTTCGCACTGTTTGCAATTATTCATTTTATACGATGGCAAGGCTGTTGTATTTATATTGTATTTTATGCTTCTGGCGTTGACTTCTTAGGTCCTAACTATTCGACCTGGTGGAGCAATGCCTCAGAGATAAGTCTAGGATGCACGAAACGCCGAAATGATCATTACTATCACGCTTGTTGCAATTATTCCTGTTATACGATGAAAAGACTGTTGTATTTTTATTGTATTTTATGCTTCAGTCGTAGACTTCTAAGGCCGTAGCTATTCGATATGTTGGAGCACCGCCCTAGAGTGAAGCCTAGGTTGCCCGGTACGTAGAAATGACCACTACTACCACACTGGTTGCAAATTATTCCTGCTATACGATGGAAAAACTGTTGCATCTTTATTGTATTTTATGCTTCTGGCGTTGACTTCTAAGGACCTCACTATTCGATCTGGTGGAGCAACGCCCTAGAGTGAAGCCTAGGTTGCTCGGTATGTAGAAATGACCATAACTTTCACACTGGTTGCAATTATTCGTTTTATACGATGGAAAAACTGTTGCATCTTTATCGTATTTTATGCTTCTGGCGTTGACTTCTTAGGCCGTAACTATTCGATGTGGTGGAGCAACGCCCTGGAGTGAAACCTATATTGCCCGGTACGTAGAAATGACCACTACTATCACACTGGTTGCAAATTATTCCTGCTTTACGATGGAAAAACAGTTACATCTTTATTGTATTTTATGCTTCTGGCGATGACTTCTAAGGCCCTAACTATTCGATCTGGTGGAGCAACGCCCTAGAGTGAAGCCTAGGTTGCTCGGAATGTAGAAATGACCATAACTTTCACACTGGTAGCAATTACTCGTTTTATACGATGGAAAAACTGTTGTATTTATATTGTATTTTATGCTTCTGGCGTTCACTTCTTAGGCCCTAACTATTCGATCTGGTGGATCAACGCCCTAGGGTGAAGCCTAGGTTGCTCGGAATGTAGAAATGACCATAACTTTCACACTGGTAGCAGTTATTCGTTTTATACACAGGAAAAACTGTTCTATTTATTTTGTATTTAATGCTTCGGGCGTTGACTTCTAAGGCCCTAACTGTTTGATCTGGTGGAGCAACGCCCTAGGGTGAAGCCAAGCTGGCTCGGAACGTAGGACATACCATTACCTTCACACTGGTTGCAATTATTCCTGTTATGCGATGGATAAACTGTTGCATCTTTATTGTATTTTATGCTTGTGGCGTTGCCTTCTAAGGATCTATCTATTCGATCTGGTGGAGCAACGCCCCAGAGTGAAGCCTAGGTTGCCCGGAACGTAGAAATGACCATAACTTTCACACTGGTTGCAATTACTCGTTTTATACGATGGAAAAACTGTTGTATTTATATTGTATTTTATGCTTCTGGCGTTTACTTCTTAGGCCCTAACTATTCGATTTGGTGGATCAACGCCCTAGGGTGAAGCCTAGGTTGCCCGAAACGTAGAAATGACCATAACTTTTACACTGGTAGCAATTATTCGTTTTATACAATGGAAAACCCGTTCTATATATTTTGCGTTTTATGCTTCGGGCGTTGACTTCTAAGGCCCTAACTGTTTGATCTGGTGGAACAACGCCCTAGAGTGAAGCCTAGGTTGCCCGGAACGTAGAAATGACCACAACTTTCACACTGGATGCTATTATTCGTTTTATACGATGGAAAAACTGTTATATTTATATTGTATTTTATGCTTCTGGCGTTGACCTCTGAGGCCGTTGCTATTCGATGTGGTGGAAGAACGCCATAGAGTGAAGCCTAGGTAGCCCGGAACATAGAAATGTCCATATCTTTCGCACTGTTTGCAATTATTCATTTTATACGATGGCAAGGCTGTTGTATTTATATTGTATTTTATGCTTCTGGCGTTGACTTCTTAGGCCCTAACTATTCGGCCCGGTGGAGCAATGCCTCAGAGATAAGTCTAGGATGCACGAAACGCCGAAATGATCATTACTATCACGCTTGTTGCAATTATTCCTGTTTTACGATGAAAAGACTGTTGTATTTTTATTGTATTTTATGCTTCAGTCGTAAACTTCTAAGGCCGTAGCTATTCGATATGTTGGAGCACCGCCCTAGAGTGAAGCCTAGGTTGCCCGGTACGTAGAAATGACCACTACTACCACACTGGTTGCAAATTATTCCTGCTATACCATGGCAAAACTGTTGCACCTTTATTGTATTTTATGCTTCTGGCGTTGACTTCTAAGGACCTCACTATTCGATCTGGTGGAGCAACGCCCCAGAGTGAAGCCTAGGTTGCTCGGTATGTAGAAATGACCATAACTTTCACACTGGTTGCAATTATTCGTTTTATACGATGGAAAAACTGTTGCATCTTTATCGTATTTAATGCTTCTGGCGTTGACTTCTTAGGCCGTAACTATTCGATGTGGTGGAGCAACGCCCTGGAGTGAAACCTATATTGCCCGGTACGTAGAAATGACCACTACTATCACACTGGTTGCAAATTATTCCTGCTATACGATGGAAAAACAGTTACATCTTTATTGTATTTTATGCTTCTGTCGTTGACTTCTAAGGCCCTAACTATACGATCTGGTGGAGCAACGCCCTAGAGTGAAGCCTCGGTTGCTCGGAATGTAGAAATGACCATAACTTTCACACTGGTAGCAATTATTCGTTTTATACACAGGAAAAACTGTTCTATTTATTTTGTATTTAATGCTTCGGTCGTTGACTTCTAAGGCCCTAACTGTTTGATCTGGTGGAGCAACGCCCTAGGGTGAAGCCAAGCTGGCTCGGAGCGTAGGACATACCATTACCTTCACACTGGTTGCAATTATTCCTGTTATACGATGGATAAACTGTTGCATCTTTATTGTATTTTATGCTTGTGGCGTTGCCTTCTAAGGATCTATCTATTCGATCTGGTGGAGCAACGCCCCAGAGTGAAGCCTAGGTTGCCCGGAACGTAGAAATGACCATAACTTTCACACTGGTTGCAATTATTCGTTTTATACGACGGAAAAGCTGTGGTATTTATATCGTATTTTATGATTTTGGCGTTGACTTCTTAGTCCCTAACTGTTCGATCTGGTGGAGCAACGCCCTAGAGTGAAACCTAGTTTGCCCGGAACGTAGAACTGACCATTACTTTCACACTGGTTGCAATTATTCCTGTTATACGATGGAAAAGCTGTTGTATTTATATTGTATTTTATGCTTCCCGCGGTAACTTCTTAGGCCCTAACTATTCGATCTGGTGGAACAGCGCCCTAGGGTGAAGCCTAGGTTGCCCGGAACGTAGAAATGACCATAACTTACACACTGGTTGCTATTATTCGTTCTATACGATGGAAGAACTGTTATATTTATATTGTATCTTATGCTTCTGGCGTTGACTTCTTAGGCGCTAACAATTCGATCTGGTGGAACAACGCCCTAGAGTGAAGCCTAGGTTGCCCGGTACGTAGAAATGACCATCACTTTCAAACTGGTTGCAATTATTCGTTTTATACGATGGAAACGCTGTTGTATTTATATCGTATTTTATGCTTCTGGCGTTGACTACTTAGGCCCTAACTATTCCATCAGGTGGAACAACGCCCTAGAGTGAAGCCTAGGTTGCCCGGAACGTAGAAATGACTATAACTTTTACACTGGTAGCAATTATTCGTTTTATACAATGGAAAAACTGTTCTATTTATTTTGTATTTTATGCTTCGGGCGTTGACTTCTAAGGCCCTAACTGTTTGATCTGGTGGAGCAACGCCCTAGAGTGAAGCCTAGGTTGCCCGGAACGTAGAAATGACCATAACTTTCACACTGGTTGCTATTATTCGTTTTATACGATGGAAAAACTGTTATATTTATATTGTATTTTATGCTTTTGGCGTTGACTTCTTAGGCCCTAACTATTCGATCTGGTGGAACAACGCCGTAGAGTGAAGCCTAGGTTGCCCGGATCGTAGAAATGACCATTACTTTCACACTGGTTGCAATCATTCGTTTTATACGATGGAAAAGCTGTTGTATTTATTTTGTATTTTATGCTTCGGGCGTTGACTTGTAAGGCCCTAACTATTCGATCTGGTGGAGCAACGCCCTAGAGTGAAGCCTAGGTTGACCGGAACGTAGAAATGACCATTACTATCACCCTGTTTGCAATTATTCCTTCTATGCGATGGAAAAGCTGTTGTATTTATATCGTATTTTATGCTTCTGGCAGTCACTGCTTAGGCCCTAACTATTCGATCTGGTGGAGCAACGCCCTAGGGTGAAGACTAGGTTGCCCGGAACGTAGAAATGACCATAACTTTTACACTGGTAACAATTATTCGTTTTATACAATGGAAAAACTGTTCTATTTATTTTGTATTTTATGCTTCGGGCGTTGTCTTCTAAGGCCCTAACTATTCGATCTGGTGGAGCAACGCTATAGAGTGAAGCCTAGGTTGCCCGGAACGTAGAAATGACCGTAACTTTCACACTGGTCGCTATCATTCGTTTTGTACGATGGAAAAACTGTTATATTTATATTGTATTTTATGCTTCTGGCGTTGACTTCTGCGGCCCCAACTGTTCGATCTGGTGGAACAACTCCCTAGAGTGAAGCCTAGGTTGCCCGGAACGTAGAAATGACCACAACTTTCACACCAGTTGCTATAATTCGTTTTATACGATGGAAAAACTGTTATATTTATATTGTATTTTATGCTTCTGGCGTTGACCTCTGAGGCCCTTGCTATTCGATGTGGTGGAAGAACGCCATAGAGTGAAGCCTAGGTAGCCCGGAACGTAGAAATGTCCATATCTTTCGCACTGTTTGCAATTATTCATTTTATACGATGGCAAGGCTGTTGTATTTATATTGTATTTTATGCTTCTGGCGTTGACTTCTTAGGCCCTAACTATTCGATCTTGTGGAACAACGCCCTAGAGTGAAGCCTAGGTTGCCTGGAACGTAGAAATGACCATCACTTTCACACGGGTTGCAATTATTCCTGTTCTAGGATGGAAAGGCTGTTGTATTTTTATTGTATTTTATACTTCAGGCGTTGACTTCTGAGGCCGTAGCTATTCGTTGTGGTGGAAGAACGCCATACAGTGAAGCCTATGTTGCCCGGAACGTAGAAATGACCATAAGTTTCATACTGGTTGCAATTATTCGTTTTATACGATGGAAAAACTGTTGTATTTATATTGTATTTTATGCTTCTGGCGTTCACTTCTTTGGCCCTAACTATTCGATCTGGTGGAACAACGCCCTAGGGTGAAGCCTAGGTTGCCCGGAACGTAGAAATGACCATAACTTACACACTGGTTGCTATTATTCGTTCTTTACGATGGAAGAACTGTTATATTTATATTGTATCTTATGCTTCTGGCGTTGACTTCTTAGGCGCTAACAATTCGATCTGGTGGAACAACGCCCTAGAGTGAAGCCTAGGTTGCCCGGTACGTAGAAATGACCAGAACTTTCACACTGGTTGCTATTATTCGTCTTATACGATGGAAAAACTTTTATATTTCTATTGTATTTTATGTTTCTGGCGTTGACTTCTTAGGCCCTTACTTTTCGATCTGGTGGAACAACGCCCTAGAGTGAAGCCTGGGTTGCCCGGAACGTAGAAGTGACCATCACTTTCACACTGGTTGCAACTATTCCTGTTATACGATGGAAAAGCTCTTGTATATTTAATGTACTTTATGCTTCGGGCGTTGACTTCTATGGACCTACCTATTCGATCTGATGGAGCAACACCCTACAGTCAAGCCTAGGTTGCCCGGAACGTAGAAATGACCATAACATTCACACCGGTTGCAATTATTCATGCTATACGTTGGAAAAACTGTTGCATTTTTATTGTAATTTATGCTTCTAGCGTTGACTTCTAAGGCCGCAGCTATTCGATGTGGTGGAGCAACGCCCTAGAGTGAAGCCTAGTTTGTCCGGAACGTAGAGATGACCATTACTTTCACACTGTTTGGTATTATTCATTTTATACGATGGAAAAGGTGTTGTATTTATATTGTATTTTATGCTTCTAGCGTTGACTGCTAAGGCCGTAGCTATTAGATGTGGTGGAGTAACGCCCTAGAGTGACGCCTGCGTTGCCTGGAACGTAGAAATGACCATTACTTTCACAATGTTTCCAATTATTCGTTTTATACGATGGAAATACTGTTGTACTTATATTGTATTTTATTCTTATGGCGTTGAATTCTAAGTCCCTAGCTATGCGATCTGGTGGAGCAACGCCCTAGAGTGAAACCTAGGTTGCCCGGAATGTAGAAATTACCATAACTTTCACACTGGTAGGAATTATTCGTTTTATACGATGGAACAACTGTTCTACTTATTTTGTATTTCATGCTTCGGGCGTTGACTTCTAAGGCCCTAACTATTCAATCTGTTGGAACAACGCCCTAGGGTGAAGCCTAGGTTGCCCGGAAAGTAGAAATGACTATGACATTAATACTGGTTGCAATTATTCGTTTTATACGATGGAAAAGCTGTTGTATTTATACCGTATTTTATGCTTCTGGCGTTGACTTCCTATGCCCTAACTATTCCATCTGGTGGAACAACACCCAAGGGTGAAGCCTAAGTCGCCCGGAACGTAGAAAGGACCATCACTTTCACACTGGTAGCAATTATTCGTTTAATACAATGGAAAAACTGTTCTATTTATTTTGTATTTTATGCTTCGGGCGTTGACTTCTAAGGCCCTAACTATTCGATCTGGTGGGGCAACGCCCTAGAGTGGGGCCTAGGTTGCCCGGAACGTAGAAATGAACATAACTTTCACACTGGTAGCAATTATTCGTTTTATACAATGGAAAAGCTGTTCTATTTATTTTGTATTCTATGCTTCGGGCGTTGACTTCTTTGGCCCTACCTATTCGATATGGTGGAGCAACACCCTACAGTCAAGCCTAGGTTGCCCGGAACGTAGAAATGACCATAACATTCACACCGGTTGCAATTATTCGTTTTATACGATGGAAAAGCTGTTGTATTAATATTGCATTTTATGCTTCTGGCGTTGACTTCTTAGGCCCTAACTAATCGATCTGGTGGAGTAATGCCACACAGTTAAGTCTAGGATGCCCGAAACGCCGAAATGATCATTACTTTCACACTCGTTGCAATTAGTCATGCTATACGATGGAAAAACTGTTGCATTTTTATTGTGTTTACTGCTTCTGGCTTCGACTTCTAAGGTCGTAGCTACTCGATCTGGTGGAGCAACTCCCTAGAGTGAAGCCTAGGTTGCCCGGAACGTAGAAATGACCATAACTTTCACACTGATTGCAATTACTCGTTTTATACAATGGAAGACTGTTGTATCTATATTGTATTTTATGCTTCTGGCGTTGTCTTCTAAGGCCGTAGCTATTCGATCTGGTGGAGCAGCGACCTAGGGTGAAGCCTAGGTTGCCCAGAACGTTGAAATGACCATTACTTTCACACTGGTTGCAATTATTCTTCTTATACGATGGAAAAACTGTTGTATTTTTATTGTATTTTATGCTTCTGGCGTTGAATTCTAAGTCCATACCTATTCGATTTGGTGGAGCAACACCCTACAGTGAAGCCTAGGTTGTCAGAAACGTAGAAATGAAGATAACATTCACACTGGTAGCAATTATTCGTTTTATACAATGGAAAAACTGTTCTATTTATTTTGTATTTTATGCTTCGGGCGTTGACTTCTAAGGCCCTAACTATTCTATCTGGTGGAGCAACGCCCTAGAGTGAAGCCTAGGTTGCCCGGAACGTAGAAATGACCATAACTTTCACACCGGTAGCAATTATTCGTTTTATATGATGGAACAACTGTTCTATTTATTTTGTATTTCATGCTTCGGGCGTTGACTTCTAAGGCCCTAACTATTCAATCTGTTGGAACAACGCCCTAGGGTGAAGCCTAGGTTGCCCGGAAAGTAGAAATGGCTATGACATTAATACTGATTGCAATTATTCGTTTTATACGATGGAAAAGCTGTTGTATTTATATTGTATTTTATGCTTCTGGCGCTGACTTCTAGAGCACTAACTATTCGATCTGGTGGAGCAACGCCCTAGAGTGAAGCCTAGGTTGCCCGGAACGTAGAAATGACCAGAACTTTCACACTGGTTGCTATTATCAGTTTTATACGATGGAAAAGCTGTTGTATTAATATTGCATTTTATGCTTCTGGCGTTGACTTCTTAGGCCCTAACTAATCGATCTGGTGGTGTAATGCCTCACAGTTAAGTCTAGGATGCCCGAAACGCCGAAATGATCATTACTTTCACACTGGTTGCAATTAGTCATGCTATACGATGGAAAAACTGTTGCATTTTTATTGTATTTACTGCTTCTGGCTTCGACGTCTAAGGTCGTAGCTACTCGATCTGGTGGAGCAACTCCCTAGAGTGAAGTCTAGGTTGCCCGGAACGTAGAAATGACCATAACTTTCACACTGATTGCAATTACTCGTTATATACAATGGAAGACTGTTGTATCTATATTGTATTTTATGCATCGGGCGTTGACTTGTAAGGCCCTAACTATTCGATCTGTTGGAGCAACGCCCTAGAGTGAAGCCTAGGTTGCCCGGAACGTAGAATTGTCCATCACTTTCAAACTGGTCGCAATTATTCCTGTTATATGATGGAAACACTGTTTTATTTTTTTTGCATTTTATGGTTCGGGCGTAGACTTCTAAGGCCCTAACTGTTCAATCTGTCGGAGCAACGCCCTAGGGTGAAGCCTAGGTTGCTCGGAAAGTAGAAATGACCATAAGTTTCATACTGGTTGCAATTATTCGTTTTAAACGATGGAAAAGCTGTTGTATTTATATTGTATTTTACGCTTCTGGCGTTGACTTCTAAGGCACTAACTATTCGATCTGGTGGAGCAACGCCCTAGAGTGAAGCCTAGGTTGCCCGGAACATAGAACTGGCCATCACTTTCCAAATTGGTTGCAATTATTCCTGTTATATTATGGAAACACTGTTGTATTTTTTTTGCATTTTATGGTTCGGGCGTTGACTTCTAAGGCCCTAACTATTCAATCTGTTGGGTCAACGCCCTAGAGTGAAGCCTAGGTTACCCGGAACGTAGAAATGACCATCACTTTCAAACTGGTTGCAATTATTCCTGTTATATGATGGAAAAACTGTTGTATTTATATTGTATCTTATGCTTCTGGCGTTGACTTCTTAGGCCCTAACAATTCGATCTGGTGGAGCAACGCCCTAGAGTGAAGCCTAGGTTGCCTGGAACGTACAAATGACCATCACTTTCACACGGGTTGCAATTATTCCTGTTATAGGATGGAAAGACTGTTGTATTTTTATTGTATTTTATGCATCAGGCGTTGTCTTCTGAGGCCGTAGCTATTCGATGTGGTGGAAGAACGCCATAGAGAGAAGCCTGGGTTGCCCGGAACGTAGAAATGACCATAACTTTCATACTGGTTGCAATTATTCGTTTTATATGATGGAAGAACTGTTGTACTTATATTGTATTTTATGCTGCTGGCGTTCACTTCTTAGGCCCTAACTATTCGATCTGGTGGAACAACGACCTGGGGTGAAGCCTAGGTTGCCCGGAACGTAGAAATGACCATAACTTTCACACTGGTTGCAATTATTCGTTTTATATGATGGAAAAGCTGTTGTATTTATATCGTATTTTATGCTTCTGGCATTGACTTCTTAGGACGTAACTATTCGATCTGGTGGTGCAACGCCCTGGAGTGAAGCCTAGGTTGCCCGGAACGTAGAAATGACCATAACTTTCATGCTGGTTGCAATTATTCGTTTTATATGATGGAAAAACTGTTGTATTTATACTGTATTTTATGCTGCTGGCGTTCACTTCTTAGGCCCTAATTATTCAGTCTGGTGGAACAACGCGCTAGAGTGAGGCCTAGGTTGCCCGGAACGTAGAAATGACCATCACTTCCATACTGGTAGCAATTATTCGTTTTATACGATGGAAAAACTGTTGTATTTATATTGTATTTTATGCTTCTGGCGTTGACTTCTAAGGCACTAACTATTCGATCTGGTGGAGCAACGTGCCTAGAGTGAAGCCTAGGTTGCCCGGAACGTAGAAATGACCATCACTTTCACACCGGTAGCAATTATTCGTTTTACACGATGGAGAAACTGTTCTATTTATTTTGTATTTTATGCATCGGGCGTTGACTTCTTAGGCCCTAACAATTCGATTTGGTGGAACAACGCCCTAGAGTGAATCCTAGGTTGCCTGGAACGTACAAATGACCATCACTTTCACACGGGTTGCAATTATCCCTGTTATAGGACGGAAAGACTGTTGTATTTTTATTGTATTTTATGCTTCAGGCGTTGACTTCTGAGGCCGTTGCCATTCGATGTAGTGGAAGATCGCCATAGAGTGAAGCCTAGGTTGCCCGGAAAGTAGAAATGACGTTAACTTTCATACTGGTTGCAATTATTCGTTTTATACGATGGAAAAACTGTTGTATTTTTATTGCATTTTATGCTTCCGGCGTTGACTTCTAAGGCCCTAACTATTCAATCTGTTGGAGCAACGGCCTAGGGTGAAGGCTAGGTTGCCCGGAAAGTAGAAATGACGTTAACTTTCATACTGGTTGCAATTATTCGTTTTATACGTTGGAAAAACTGTTGTGTTTATATTGTATTTTATGCTTCTGGCGATGACTTCTAAGGCAGTAACTATTCGATCTGGTGGAGCAACGCCCTAGAGTGAAGCCTAGGTTGCCCGCAACGTAGAAATGGCCATCACTTTCAAACTGGTTGCAATTATTCCTGTTATATGATGGAAAAACTGTTGTAATTATATTGTATTTTATGTTTCGGGCGTTGACTGCTAAGGTCCGAACTATTGAATCTGTTGGAGCAACGCCCTAGAGTGAAGCCTAGGTTACCCGGAACGTAGAAATGACCATCACTTTCAAACTGGTTGCAATTATTCCTGTTATATGATGGAAAAACTGTTGTATTTATATTGTATCTTATGCTTCTGGCGTTGACTTCTTAGGCCCTAACAATTCGATCTGGTGGAGCAATGCCCTAGAGTGAAGCCTAGGTTGCCTGGAACGTACAAATGACCATCACTTTCACACGGGTTGCAATTATTCCTGTTATAGGATGGAAAGACTGTTGTATTTTTATTGTATTTTATGCATCAGGCGTTGTCTTCTGAGGCCGTAGCTATTCGATGTGGTGGAAGAACGCCATAGAGTGAAGCCTGGGTAGCCCGGAACGTAGAAATGACCATAACTTTCATACTGGTTGCAATTATTCGTTTTATATGATGGAAGAACTGTTGTACTTATATTGTATTTTATGCTGCTGGCGTTCACTTCTTAGGCCCTAACTATTCGATCTGGTGGAACAACGACCTGGGGTGAAGCCTAGGTTGCCCGGAACGTAGAAATGACCATAACTTTCACACTGGTTGCAATTGTTCGTTTTATACGATGGAAAAGCTGTTGTATTTATATCGTATTTTATGCTTCTGGCGTTGTCTTCTTAGGCCGTAACTATTCGATCTGGTGGAGCAGCGCCCTGGAGTGAAGCCTAGGTTGGGCGGAACGTAGAAATGACCATCACTTCCATACTGGTAGCAATTATTCGTTTTATACGATGGAAAAACTGTTGTATTTATATTGTATTTTATGCTTCTGGCGTTGACTTCTAAGGCACTAACTATTCGATCTGGTGGAGCAACGCCCTAGAGTGAAGCCTAGGTTGCCCGGAACGTAGAAATGACCATCACTTTCACACCGGTAGCAATTATTCGTTTTACACGATGGAAAAACTGTTCTATTTATTTTGTATTTTATGCATCGGGCGTTGACTTCTTAGGCCCTAACAATTCGATTTGGTGGAACAACGCCCTAGAGTGAATCCTAGGTTGCCTGGAACGTACAAATGACCATCACTTTCACACGGGTTGCAATTATCCCTGTTATAGGACGGAAAGACTGTTGTATTTTTATTGTATTTTATGCTTCAGGCGTTGACTTCTGAGGCCGTTGCCATTCGATGTAGTGGAAGATCGCCATAGAGTGAAGCCTAGGTTGCCCGGAACGTAGAAATGACCATAACTTTCATACTGGTTGCAATTATTCGTTTTATACGATGGAAAAACTGTTGTATTTATATTGTATTTTATGCGTCTGGCGTTGACTTCTAAGGCACTAACTATTCGATCTGGTGGAGCAACGCTCTAGAGTGAAGCCTAGGTTGCTCGGAACGTAGAAATGACCATCATCTTCAAACTGGTTGCAATTATTCCTGTTATATGATGGAAAAACTGTTGTATTTATATTGTATTTTATGCTTCGGGCGTTGACTGCTAAGGCCCTAACTATTCAATCTGTTGGATCAACGCCCTGGAGTGAAGCCTAGGTTGCTCGGAATGTAGAAATGACCATAACATTCACACTGGTTGAAATTATCCGTTTAATACGATGGAAAAGCTGTTGTATATTTATTGTATTTTATGATTCTGGCGTTGACTTCTAAGGCCCTAACTATTCGATCTGGTGGAGCAACGCCCTAGAGTGAGGCCTAGGTTGCCCGGAACGTAGAAATGACCATAACTTTCATACTGGTTGCAATTGTTCGTTTTATACGATGGAAAAGCTGTTGTATTTATATCGTATTTTATGCTTCTGGCGTTGTCTTCTTAGGCCGTAACTATTCGATCTGGTGGAGCAGCGCCCTGGAGTGAAGCCTAGGTTGGGCGGAACGTAGAATTGGCCATTACTTTCAAACTGGTTGCTATTATTCCTGTTATATGATGGAAACACTGTTGTATTTTTATTGCATTTTCTGCGTCGGGCGTTGACTTCTAAGGCCCTAACTATTCGATCTGGTGGAGCAACGCCCTAGAGTGAAGCCTAGGTTGCCCGGAACGTAGACATGACCATCACTTTCAAACTGGTTGCAATTATTCCTGTTATATGATGGAAAAACTGTTGTATTTTTATTGCATTTTATGCTTCGGGCATTGACTTCTAAGGTCCTAACTATTCAATCTGTTGGAGCAACGCCCTAGGGTGAAGGCTAGGTTGCGCGGAAAGTAGAAATGACAATAACTTTCACACCGGTAGCAATTATACGTTTTATACGATGGAAAAGCTGTTGCATCTTCATTGTATTTTATGCTTCTGTCGTTGACGTCTAAGGCCGTAGCTATTAGATGTGGTGGAGCAACGCACTAGAGTGACGCCTAGGTTGCCCGGAACGTGGAATGACCATTACTTTCGGAATGTTTGCAATTATTCATTTTATACGATGGATAAACTGTTGTACTTATATTGTATTTTATGCTTCTGACGTTGACTTCTAAGGCCCTAACTATTCCATCTGGTGGAACAACGACCTAGGGTGAAGCCTAGGTTGCCCGGAAAGTAGAAATGACCATAACTTTCACACCGGTAGCAATTATACGTTTCATACGATGGAAAAGCTGTTGTATTTATATCGTATTTTATGCTTCTGGCGTTGTCTTCTTAGGCCGTAACTATTCGATCTGGTGGAGCAACGCCCTGGAGTGAAGCCTAGGTTGGGCGGAACGTAGAATTGGCCATCACTTTCAAACTGGTTGCTATTATTCCTGTTATATGATGGAAACACTGTTGTATTTTTATTGCATTTTATGCTTCGGGCATTGACTTCTAAGGTCCTAACTATTCAATCTGTTGGAGCAACGCCCTAGGGTGAAGGCTAGGTTGCGCGGAAAGTAGAAATGACAATAACTTTCACACCGGTAGCAATTATACGTTTTATACGATGGAAAAACTGTTTTATTTATTTTGTATTTTATGCTTCGGGCGTGGACTTCTAACGCCGTAACTATTCGATCTGGTGGAGTAACGCCCTAGGGTGCAGCCTAGGTTGCCCGGAACGTAGAAATGACCATAACTTTCACCCTGGTTGCTATCACTCGTTTTATATGATGGAAAAACTGTTGTATTTATATTGCATTTTATTCTTCTGGCGTTCACTTCTTAGACCCGAACTATTCGATCTGGTGGAACAACGCCCTAGGGTGAAGCCTAGGTTGCCCGGAACGTAGAATTGACCATAACTTTTACACTGGTAGCAATTATTCGTTTTATACAATGGAAAAACTGTTCTATTTATTTTGTATTTTATGCTTCGGGCGTTGACTTCTAAGGCCCTAACTGTTTGATCTGGTGGAGCAACGCCCTAGAGTGAAGCCTAGGTTGCCCGGTACGTAGAAATGACCGTAACTTTCACACTGGTCGCTATCATTCGTTTTGTACGATGGAAAAACTGTTATATTTATATTGTATTTTATGCTTCTAGCGTTGACTTCTGCGGCCCCAACTGTTCGATCTGGTGGAACAACTCCCTAGAGTGAAGCCTAGGTTGCCCGGAACGTAGAAATGACCACAACTTTCACACTGGTTGCTATTATTCGTTTTATACGATGAAAAACTGTTATATTTATATTGTATTTTATGCTTCTGGCGTTGACCTCTGAGGCCGTTGCTATTCGATGTGGTGGAAGAACGCCATAGAGTGAAGCCTAGGTAGCCCGGAACGTAGAAAGGTCCATATCTTTCGCACTGTTTGCAATTATTCATTTTATACGATGGCAAGGCTGTTGTATTTATATTGTATTTTATGCTTCTGGCGTTGACTTCTTAGGCCCTAACTATTCGACCTGGTGGAGCAATGCCTCAGAGATAAGTCTAGGATGCACGAAACGCCGAAATGATCATTACTATCACGCTTGTTGCAATTATTCCTGTTATACGATGAAAAGACTGTTGTATTTTTATTGTATTTTATGCTTCAGTCGTAGACTTCTAAGGCCGTAGCTATTCGATATGTTGCAGCACCGCCCTAGAGTGAAGCCTAGGTTGCCCGGTACGTAGAAATGACCACTACTACCACACTGGTTGCAAATTATTCCTGCTATACGATGGAAAAACTGTTGCATCTTTATTGTATTTTATGCTTCTGGCGTTGACTTCTAAGGACCTCACTATTCGATCTGGTGGAGCAACGCCCTAGAGTGAAGCCTAGGTTGCTCGGTATGTAGAAATGACCATAACTTTCACACTGGTTGCAATTATTCGTTTTATACGATGGAAAAACTGTTGCATCTTTATCGTATTTTATGCTTCTGGCGTTGACTTCTTAGGCCGTAACTATTCGATGTGGTGGAGCAACGCCCTGGAGTGAAACCTATATTGCCCGGTACGTAGAAATGACCACTACTATCACACTGGTTGCAAATTATTCCTGCCGTACGATGGAAAAACAGTTACATCTTTATTGTATTTTATGCTTCTGGCGATGACTTCTAAGGCCCTAACAATTCGATCTGGTGGAGCAACGCCCTAGAGTGAAGCCTAGGTTGCTCGGAATGTAGAAATGACCATAACTTTCACACTGGTAGCAATTACTCGTTTTATACGATGGAAAAACTGTTGTATTTATATTGTATTTTATGCTTCTGGCGTTCACTTCTTAGGCCCTAACTATTCGATTTGGTGGATCAACGCCCTAGGGTGAAGCCTAGGTTCCCCGAAACGTAGAAATGACCATAACTTTTACACTGGTAGCAATTATTCGTTTTATACAATGGAAAAACCGTTCTATATATTTTGCGTTTTATGCTTCGGGCGTTGACTTCTAAGGCCCTAACTGTTTGATCTGGTGGAACAACGCCCTAGAGTGAAGCCTAGGTTGCCCGGAACGTAGAAATGACCACAACTTTCACACTGGATGCTATTATTCGTTTTATACGATGGAAAAACTGTTATATTTATGTTGTATTTTATGCTTCTGGCGTTGACCTCTGAGGCCGTTGCTATTCGATGTGGTGGAAGAACGCCATAGAGTGAAGCCTAGGTAGCCCGGAACATAGAAATGTCCATATCTTTCACTCTGTTTGCAATTATTCATTTTATACGATGGCAAGGCTGTTGTATTTATATTGTATTTTATGCTTCTGGCGTTGACTTCTTAGGCCCTAACTATTCGGCCTGGTGGAGCAATGCCTCAGAGATAAGTCTAGGATGCACGAAACGCCGAAATGATCATTACTATCACGCTTGTTGCAATTATTCCTGTTTTACGATGAAAAGACTGTTGTATTTTTATTGTATTTTATGCTTCAGTCGTAGACTTCTAAGGCCGTAGCTATTCGATATGTTGGAGCACCGCCCTAGAGTGAAGCCTAGGTTGCCCGGTACGTAGAAATGACCACTACTACCACACTGGTTGCAAATTATTCCTGCTATACCATGGCAAAACTGTTGCACCTTTATTGTATTTTATGCTTCTGGCGTTGACTTCTAAGGACCTCACTATTCGATCTGGTGGAGCAACGCCCTAGAGTGAAGCCTAGGTTGCCCGGTACGCAGAAATGACCATCACTTTCAAACTGGTTGCAATTATTCGTTTTATACGATGGAAACGCTGTTGTATTTATATCGTATTCTATGCTTCGGGCGTTGACTTCTTTGGCCCTACCTATTCGATCTGGTGGAGCAACACCCTACAGTCAAGCCTAGGTTGCCCGGAACGTAGAAATGACCATAACATTCACACCGGTTGCAATTATTCGTTTTATACGATGGAAAAGCTGTTGTATTAATATTGCATTTTATGCTTCTGGCGTTGACTTCTTAGGCCCTAACTAATCGATCTGGTGGAGTAATGCCTCACAGTTAAGTCTAGGATGCCCGAAACGCCGAAATGATCATTACTTTCACACTGGTTGCAATTAGTCATGCTATGCGATGGAAAAACTGTTGCATTTTTATTGTATTTACTGCTTCTGGCTTCGACTTCTAAGGTCGTAGCTACTCGATCTGGTGGAGCAACTCCCTAGAGTGAAGCCTAGGTTGCCCGGAACGTAGAAATGACCATAACTTTCACACTGATTGCAATTACTCGTTTTATACAATGGAAGACTGTTGTATCTATATTGTATTTTATGCTTCTGGCGTTGTCTTCTAAGGCCGTAGCTATTCGATCTGGTGGAGCAGCGCCCTAGGGTGAAGCCTAGGTTGCCCAGAACGTTGAAATGACCATTACTTTCACACTGGTTGCAATTATTCTTCTTATACGATGGAAAAACTGTTGTACTTTTATTGTATTTTATGCTTCGGGCATTGACTTCTAAGGTCCTAACTATTCAATCTGTTGGAGCAACGCCCTAGGGTGAAGGCTAGGTTGCGCGGAAAGTAGAAATGACAATAACTTTCACACCGGTAGCAATTATACGTTTTATACGATGGAAAAACTGTTTTATTTATTTTGTATTTTATGCTTCGGGCGTGGACTTCTAACGCCGTAACTATTCGATCTGGTGGAGTAACGCCCTAGGGTGCAGCCTAGGTTGCTCGGTATGTAGAAATGACCATAACTTTCACACTGGTTGCAATTATTCGTTTTATACGATGGAAAAACTGTTGCATCTTTATCGTATTTTATGCTTCTGGCGTTGACTTCTTAGGCCGTAACTATTCGATGTGGTGGAGCAACGCCCTGGAGTGAAACCTATATTGCCCGGTACGTAGAAATGACCACTACTATCACACTGGTTGCAAATTATTCCTGCTATACGATGGAAAAACAGTTACATCTTTATTGTATTTTATGCTTCTGGCGATGACTTCTAAGGCCCTAACTATTCGATCTGGTGGAGCAACGCCCTAGAGTGAAGCCTAGGTTGCTCGGAATGTAGAAATGACCATAACTTTCACACTGGTAGCAATTACTCGTTTTATGCGATGGAAAAACTGTTGTATTTATATTGTATTTTATGCTTCTGGCGTTGTCTTCTTAGGCCGTAACTATTCGATCTGGTGGATCAACGCCCTAGGGTGAAGCCTAGGTTGCCCGGAACGTAGAAATGACCATAACTTTTACACTGGTAGCAATTATTCGTTTTATACAATGGAAAAACCGTTCTATATATTTTGCGTTTTATGCTTCGGGCGTTGACTTCTAAGGCCCTAACTGTTTGATCTGGTGGAACAACGCCCTAGAGTGAAGCCTACGTTGCCCGGAACGTAGAAATGACCACAACTTTCAACTGGATGCTATTATTCGTTTTATACGATGGAAAAACTGTTATATTTATATTGTATTTTATGCTTCTGGCGTTGACCTCTGAGGCCGTTGCTATTCGATGTGGTGGAAGAACGCCATAGAGTGAAGCCTAGGTAGCCCGGAACATAGAAATGTCCATATCTTTCGCACTGTTTGCAATTATTCATTTTATACGATGGCAAGGCTGTTGTATTTATATTATATTTTATGATTCTGGCGTTGACTTCTTTGGCCCTAACTATTCGACCTGGTGGAGCAATGCCTCAGAGATAAGTCTAGGATGCACGAAACGCCGAAATGATCATTACTATCACGCTTGTTGCAATTATTCCTGTTATACGATGAAAAGACTGTTGTATTTTTATTGTAATTTATGCTTCAGTCGTAGACTTCTAAGGCCGTAGCTATTCGATATGTTGGAGCACCGCCCTAGAGTGAAGCCTAGGTTGCCCGGTACGTAGAAATGACCACTACTACCACACTGGTTGCAAATTATTCCTGCTATACGATGGCAAAACTGTTGCACCTTTATTGTATTTTATGCTTCTGGCGTTGATTTCTAAGGACCTCACTGTTCGATCTGGTGGAGCAACGCCCTAGAGTGAAGCCTAGGTTGCTCGGTATGTAGAAATGACCATAACTTTCACACTGGTTGCAATTATTCGTTTTATACGATGGAAAAACTGTTGCATCTTTACCGTATTTAATGCTTCTGGCGTTGACTTCTTAGGCCGCAACTATTCGATGTGGTGGAGCAACGCCCTGGAGTGAAACCTATATTGCCCGGTACGTAGAAATGACCACTACTATCACACTGGTTGCAAATTATTCCTGCTATACGATGGAAAAACAGTTACATCTTTATTGTATTTTATGCTTCTGGCGTTGACTTCTAAGGCCCTAACTATACGATCTGGTGGAGCAACGCCCTAGAGTGAAGCCTAGGTTGCTCGGAATGTAGAAATGACCATAACTTTCACACTGGTAGCAATTATTCGTTTTATACACAGGAAAAACTGTTCTATTTATTTTGTATTTAATGCTTCGTGCGTTGACTTCTAAGGCCCTAACTGTTTGATCTGGTGGAGCAACGCCCTAGGGTGAAGCCAAGCTGGCTCGGAACGTAGGACATACCATTACCTTCACACTGGTTGCAATTATTCCTGTTATACGATGGATAAACTGTTGCATCTTTATTGTATTTTATGCTTGTGGCGTTGCCTTCTAAGGATCTATCTATTCGATCTGGTGGAGCAACGCCCCAGAGTGAAGCCTAGGTTGCCCGGAACGTAGAAATGACCATAACTTTCACACTGGTTGCAATTACTCGTTTTATACGATGGAAAAACTGTTGTATTTATATTGTATTTTATGCTTCTGGCGTTTACTTCTTAGGCCCAAACTATTCGATTTGGTGGATCAACGCCCTAGGGTGAAGCCTAGGTTGCCCGAAACGTAGAAATGACCATAACTTTTACACTGGTAGCAATTATTCGTTTTATACAATGGAAAAACCGTTCTATATATTTTGCGTTTTATGCTTCGGGCGTTGACTTCTAAGGCCCTAACTGTTTGATCTGGTGGAACAACGCCCTAGAGTGAAGCCTAGGTTGCCCGGAACGTAGAAATGACCATAACTTACACACTGGTTGCTATTATTCGTTCTATACGATGGAAGAACTGTTATATTTATATTGTATCTTATGCTTCTGGCGTTGACTTCTTAGGCGCTAACAATTCGATCTGGTGGAACAACGCCCTAGAGTGAAGCCTAGGTTGCCCGGTACGTAGAAATGACCATCACTTTCAAACTGGTTGCAATTATACGTTTTATACGATGGAAACGCTGTTGTATTTATATCGTATTTTATGCTTCTGGCGTTGACTACTTAGGCCCTAACTATTCCATCAGGTGGAACAACGCCCTAGGGTGAAGCCTAGGTTGCCCGGAACGTAGAAATGACTATAACTTTTACACTGGTAGCAATTATTCGTTTTACACAATGGAAAAACTGTTCTATTTATTTTGTATTTTATGCTTCGGGCGTTGACTTCTAAGGCCCTAACTGTTTGATCTGGTGGAGCAACGCTCTAGAGTGAAGCCTAGGTTGCCCGGAACGTAGAAATGACCATAACTTTCACACTGGTTGCTATTATTCGTTTTATACGATGGAAAAACTGTTATATTTATATTGTATTTTATGCTTCTGGCGTTGACTTCTTAGGCCCTAACTATTCGATCTGGTGGAACAACGCCGTAGAGTGAAGCCTATGTTGCCCGGATCGTAGAAATGACCATTACTTTCACACTGGTTGCAATCATTCGTTTTATACGATGGAAAAGCTGTTGTATTTATTTTGTATTTTATGCTTCGGGCGTTGACTTGTAAGGCCCTAACTATTCGATCTGGTGGAGCAACGCCCTAGAGTGAAGCCTAGGTTGACCGGAACGTAGAAATAACCATTACTATCACCCTGTTTGCAATTATTCCTTCTATGCGATGGAAAAGCTGTTGTATTTATATCGTATTTTATGCTTCTGGCAGTCACTGCTTAGGCCCTAACTATTCCATCTGGTGGAACAACGCCCTAGGGTGAAGACTAGGTTGCGCGGAAAGTAGAAATGACAATAACTTTCACACCGGTAGCAATTATACGTTTTATACGATGGAAAAACTGTTTTATTTATTTTGTATTTTATGCTTCGGGCGTGGACTTCTAACGCCGTAACTATTCGATCTGGTGGAGTAACGCCCTAGGGTGCAGCCTAGGTTGCTCGGTATGTAGAAATGACCATAACTTTCACACTGGTTGCAATTATTCGTTTTATACGATGGAAAAACTGTTGCATCTTTATCGTATTTTATGCTTCTGGCGTTGACTTCTTAGGCCGTAACTATTCGATGTGGTGGAGCAACGCCCTGGAGTGAAACCTATATTGCCCGGTACGTAGAAATGACCACTACTATCACACTGGTTGCAAATTATTCCTGCTATACGATGGAAAAACAGTTACATCTTTATTGTATTTTATGCTTCTGGCGATGACTTCTAAGGCCCTAACTATTCGATCTGGTGGAGCAACGCCCTAGAGTGAAGCCTAGGTTGCTCGGAATGTAGAAATGACCATAACTTTCACACTGGTAGCAATTACTCGTTTTATGCGATGGAAAAACTGTTGTATTTATATTGTATTTTATGCTTCTGGCGTTCACTTCTTAGGCCCTAACTATTCGATCTGGTGGATCAACGCCCTAGGGTGAAGCCTAGGTTGCCCGGAACGTAGAAATGACCATAACTTTTACACTGGTAGCAATTATTCGTTTTATACAATGGAAAAACCGTTCTATATATTTTGCGTTTTATGCTTCGGGCGTTGACTTCTAAGGCCCTAACTGTTTGATCTGGTGGAACAACGCCCTAGAGTGAAGCCTACGTTGCCCGGAACGTAGAAATGACCACAACTTTCAACTGGATGCTATTATTCGTTTTATACGATGGAAAAACTGTTATATTTATATTGTATTTTATGCTTCTGGCGTTGACCTCTGAGGCCGTTGCTATTCGATGTGGTGGAAGAACGCCATAGAGTGAAGCCTAGGTAGCCCGGAACATAGAAATGTCCATATCTTTCGCACTGTTTGCAATTATTCATTTTATACGATGGCAAGGCTGTTGTATTTATATTATATTTTATGATTCTGGCGTTGACTTCTTTGGCCCTAACTATTCGACCTGGTGGAGCAATGCCTCAGAGATAAGTCTAGGATGCACGAAACGCCGAAATGATCATTACTATCACGCTTGTTGCAATTATTCCTGTTATACGATGAAAAGACTGTTGTATTTTTATTGTAATTTATGCTTCAGTCGTAGACTTCTAAGGCCGTAGCTATTCGATATGTTGGAGCACCGCCCTAGAGTGAAGCCTAGGTTGCCCGGTACGTAGAAATGACCACTACTACCACACTGGTTGCAAATTATTCCTGCTATACGATGGCAAAACTGTTGCACCTTTATTGTATTTTATGCTTCTGGCGTTGATTTCTAAGGACCTCACTATTCGATCTGGTGGAGCAACGCCCTAGAGTGAAGCCTAGGTTGCCCGGAACGTAGAAATGACCATAACTTACACACTGGTTGCTATTATTCGTTCTATACGATGGAAGAACTGTTATATTTATATTGTATCTTATGCTTCTGGCGTTGACTTCTTAGGCGCTAACAATTCGATCTGGTGGAACAACGCCCTAGAGTGAAGCCTAGGTTGCCCGGTACGTAGAAATGACCATCACTTTCAAACTGGTTGCAATTATACGTTTTATACGATGGAAACGCTGTTGTATTTATATCGTATTTTATGCTTCTGGCGTTGACTACTTAGGCCCTAACTATTCCATCAGGTGGAACAACGCCCTAGGGTGAAGCCTAGGTTGCCCGGAACGTAGAAATGACTATAACTTTTACACTGGTAGCAATTATTCGTTTTACACAATGGAAAAACTGTTCTATTTATTTTGTATTTTATGCTTCGGGCGTTGACTTCTAAGGCCCTAACTGTTTGATCTGGTGGAGCAACGCTCTAGAGTGAAGCCTAGGTTGCCCGGAACGTAGAAATGACCATAACTTTCACACTGGTTGCTATTATTCGTTTTATACGATGGAAAAACTGTTATATTTATATTGTATTTTATGCTTCTGGCGTTGACTTCTTAGGCCCTAACTATTCGATCTGGTGGAACAACGCCGTAGAGTGAAGCCTATGTTGCCCGGATCGTAGAAATGACCATTACTTTCACACTGGTTGCAATCATTCGTTTTATACGATGGAAAAGCTGTTGTATTTATTTTGTATTTTATGCTTCGGGCGTTGACTTGTAAGGCCCTAACTATTCGATCTGGTGGAGCAACGCCCTAGAGTGAAGCCTAGGTTGACCGGAACGTAGAAATAACCATTACTATCACCCTGTTTGCAATTATTCCTTCTATGCGATGGAAAAGCTGTTGTATTTATATCGTATTTTATGCTTCTGGCAGTCACTGCTTAGGCCCTAACTATTCGATCTGGTGGAACAACGCCCTAGGGTGAAGACTAGGTTGCGCGGAAAGTAGAAATGACAATAACTTTCACACCGGTAGCAATTATACGTTTTATACGATGGAAAAACTGTTTTATTTATTTTGTATTTTATGCTTCGGGCGTGGACTTCTAACGCCGTAACTATTCGATCTGGTGGAGTAACGCCCTAGGGTGCAGCCTAGGTTGCCCGGAACGTAGAAATGACCATAACTTTCACACTGGTTGCTATCACTCGTTTTATATGATGGAAAAACTGTTGTATTTATATTGCATTTTATTCTTCTGGCGTTCACTTCTTAGACCCGAACTATTCGATCTGGTGGAACAACGCCCTAGGGTGAAGCCTAGGTTGCCCGGAACGTAGAAATGACCATAACTTTTACACTGGTAACAATTATTCGTTTTATACAATGGAAAAACTGTTCTATTTATTTTGTATTTTATGCTTCGGGCGTTGTCTTCTAAGGCCCTAACTATTCGATCTGGTGGAGCAACGCCATAGAGTGAAGCCTAGGTTGCCCGGAACGTAGAAATGACCGTAACTTTCACACTGGTCGCTATCATTCGTTTTGTACGATGGAAAAACTGTTATATTTATATTGTATTTTATGTTTCTGGCGTTGACTTCTGCGGCCCCAACTGTTCGATCTGGTGGAACAACTCCCTAGAGTGAAGCCTAGGTTGCCCGGAACGTAGAAATGACCACAACTTTCACACTGGTTGCTATTATTCGTTTTATACGATGGAAAAACTGTTATATTTATATTGTATTTTATGCTTCTGGCGTTGACCTCTGAGGCCCTTGCTATTCGATGTGGTGGAAGAACGCCATAGAGTGAAGCCTAGGTAGCCCGGAACGTAGAAATGTCCATATCTTTCGCACTGTTTGCAATTATTCATTTTATACGATGGCAAGGCTGTTGTATTTATATTGTATTTTATGCTTCTGGCGTTGACTTCTTAGGCCCTAACTATTCGATCTTGTGGAACAACGCCCTAGAGTGAAGCCTAGGTTGCCTGGAACGTAGAAATGACCATCACTTTCACACGGGTTGCAATTATTCCTGTTCTAGGATGGAAAGGCTGTTGTATTTTTATTGTATTTTATACTTCAGGCGTTGACTTCTGAGGCCGTAGCTATTCGTTGTGGTGGAAGAACGCCATACAGTGAAGCCTAGGTTGCCCGGAACGTAGAAATGACCATAAGTTTCATACTGGTTGCAATTATTCGTTTTATACGATGGAAAAACTGTTGTATTTATATTGTATTTTATGCTTCTGGCGTTCACTTCTTTGGCCCTAACTATTCGATCTGGTGGAACAACGCCCTAGGGTGAAGCCTAGGTTGCCCGGAACGTAGAAATGACCATAACTTACACACTGGTTGCTATTATTCGTTCTTTACGATGGAAGAACTGTTATATTTATATTGTATCTTATGCTTCTGGCGTTGACTTCTTAGGCGCTAACAATTCGATCTGGTGGAACAACGCCCTAGAGTGAAGCCTAGGTTGCCTGGAACGTACAAATGACCATCACTTTCACACGGGTTGCAATTATACCTGTTATAGGATGGAAAGACTGTTGTATTTTTATTGTATTTTATGCTTCGGCCGTTGACTTCTAAGGCCCAAACTATTCGATCTGGTGGAGCAACGCCCTAGAGTGAAGCCTAGGTTGCCCGGAACGTAGAAATGACCAGAACTTTCACACTGGTTGCTATTATTCGTCTTATACGATGGAAAAACTTTTATATTTCTATTGTATTTTATGTTTCTGGCGTTGACTACTTAGGCCCTTACTTTTCGATCTGGTGGAACAACGCCCTAGAGTGAAGCCTGGGTTGCCCGGAACGTAGAAGTGACCATCACTTTCACACTGGTTGCAACTATTCCTGTTATACGATGGAAAAGCTCTTGTATATTTAATGTACTTTATGCTTCGGGCGTTGACTTCTATGGACCTACCTATTCGATCTGATGGAGCAACACCCTACAGTCAAGCCTAGGTTGCCCGGAACGTAGAAATGACCATAACATTCACACCGGTTGCAATTATTCATGCTATACGTTGGAAAAACTGTTGCATTTTTATTGTAATTTATGCTTCGGGCGTTGACTTCTAAGGCCCTAACTATTCGATCTGGTGGGGCAACGCCCTAGAGTGAGGCCTAGGTTGCCCAGAACGTAGAAATGAACATAACTTTCACACTGGTAGCAATTATTCGTTTTATACAATGGAAAAGCTGTTCTATTTATTTTGTATTCTATGCTTCGGGCGTTGACTTCTTTGGCCCTACCTATTCGATCTGGTGGAGCAACACCCTACAGTCTAGCCTAGGTTGCCCGGAACGTAGAAATGACCATAACATTCACACCGGTTGCAATTATTCGTTTTATACGATGGAAAAGCTGTTGTATTAATATTGCATTTTATGCTTCTGGCGTTGACTTCTTAGGCCCTAACTAATCGATCTGGTGGAGTAATGCCACACAGTTAAGTCTAGGATGCCCGAAACGCCGAAATGATCATTACTTTCACACTGGTTGCAATTAGTCATGCTATACGATGGAAAAACTGTTGCATTTTTATTGTATTTACTGCTTCTGGCTTCGACTTCTATGGTCGTAGCTACTCGATCTGGTGGAGCAACTCCCTAGAGTGAAGCCTAGGTTGCCCGGAACGTAGAAATGACCATAACTTTCACACTGATTGCAATTACTCGTTTTATACAATGGAAGACTGTTGTATCTATATTGTATTTTATGCTTCTGGCGTTGTCTTCTAAGGCCGTAGCTATTCGATCTGGTGGAGCAGCGCCCTAGGGTGAAGCCTAGGTTGCCCAGAACGTTGAAATGACCATTACTTTCACACTGGTTGCAATTATTCTTCTTATACGATGGAAAAACTGTTGTATTTTTATTGTATTTTATGCTTCTGGCGTTGAATTCTAAGTCCATACGTATTCGATTTGGTGGAGCAACACCCTACAGTGAAGCCTAGGTTGTCAGAAACGTAGAAATGAAGATAACATTCACACTGGTAGCAATTATTCGTTTTATACAATGGAAAAACTGTTCTATTTATTTTGTATTTTATGCTTCGGGCGTTGACTTCTAAGGCCCTAACTATTCGATCTGGTGGAGCAACGCCCTAGAGTGAAGCCTAGGTTGCCCGGAACGTAGAAATGACCATAACTTTCACACCGGTAGCAATTATTCGTTTTATATGATGGAACAACTGTTCTATTTATTTTGTATTTCATGCTTCGGGCGTTGACTTCTAAGGCCCTAACTATTCAATCTGTTGGAACAACGCCCTAGGGTGAAGCCTAGGTTGCCCGGAAAGTAGAAATGGCTATGACATTAATACTGATTGCAATTATTCGTTTTATACGATGGAAAAGCTGTTGTATTTATATTGTATTTTATGCTTCTGGCGCTGACTTCTAGAGCACTAACTATTCGATCTGGTGGAGCAACGCCCTAGAGTGAAGCCTAGGTTGCCCGGAACGTAGAAATGACCAGAACTTTCGCACTGGTTGCTATTATTCGTTTTATACGATGGAAAAACTGTTATATTTATATTGTATTTTATGCTTCTGGCGTTGACTCCTTAGGCCCTAACTTTTCGATCTGGTGGTACGACGCCCTAGAGTGAAGCCTAAGTCGCCCGGAACGTAGAAAGGACCATCACTTTCACACTGGTAGCAATTATTCGTTTAATACAATGGAAAAACTGTTCTATTTATTTTGTATTTTATGCTTCGGGCGTTGACTTCTAAGGCCCTAACTATTCGATCTGGTGGGGCAACGCCCTAGAGTGAAGCCTAGGTTGCCCGGAACGTAGAAATGAACATAACTTTCACACTGGTAGCAATTATTCGTTTTATACAATGGAAAAGCTGTTCTATTTATTTTGTATTCTATGCTTCGGGCGTTGACTTCTTTGGCCCTACCTATTCGATCTGGTGGAGCAACACCCTACAGTCAAGCCTAGGTTGCCCGGAACGTAGAAATGACCATAACATTCACACCGGTTGCAATTATCCGTTTTATACGATGGAAAAGCTGTTGTATTAATATTGCATTTTATGCTTCTGGCGTTGACTTCTTAGGCCCTAACTAATCGATCTGGTGGTGTAATGCCTCACAGTTAAGTCTAGGATGCCCGAAACGCCGAAATGATCATTACTTTCACACTGGTTGCAATTAGTCATGCTATACGATGGAAAAACTGTTGCATTTTTATTGTATTTACTGCTTCTGGCTTCGACGTCTAAGGTCGTAGCTACTCGATCTGGTGGAGCAACTCCCTAGAGTGAAGCCTAGGTTGCCCGGAACGTAGAAATGACCATAACTTTCACACTGATTGCAATTACTCGTTATATACAATGGAAGACTGTTGTATCTATATTGTATTTTATGCATCGGGCGTTGACTTGTAAGGCCCTAACTATTCGATCTGTTGGAGCAACGCCCTAGAGTGAAGCCTAGGTTGCCCGGAACGTAGAATTGTCCATCACTTTCAAACTGGTCGCAATTATTCCTGTTATATGATGGAAACACTGTTGTATTTTTTTTGCATTTTATGGTTCGGGCGTAGACTTCTAAGGCCCTAACTGTTCAATCTGTCGGAGCAACGCCCTAGGCTGAAGCCTAGGTAGCTCGGAAAGTAGAAATGACCATAAGTTTCATACTGGTTGCAATTATTCGTTTTAAACGATGGAAAAGCTGTTGTATTTATATTGTATTTTACGCTTCTGGCGTTGACTTCTAAGGCACTAACTATTCGATCTGGTGGAGCAACGCCCTAGAGTGAAGCCTAGGTTGCCCGGAACATAGAACTGGACATCACTTTCCAAATTGGTTGCAATTATTCCTGTTATATTATGGAAACACTGTTGTATTTTTTTTGCATTTTATGGTTCGGGCGTTGACTTCTAAGGCCCTAACTATTCAATCTGTTGGGTCAACGCCCTAGAGTGAAGCCTAGGTTGTTCGGCATGTAGAAATGACCATAACATTCACACTGGTTGAAATTATTCGTTTTATACGATGGAAAAGCTGTTGCATCTTTATTGTATTTTATGCTTCTGGCGTTGACTTCTAAGGCCCTAACTATTCGATCTGGCGGAGCAACACCCTAGAGTGAAGCCTAGGTTGCCCGGAACGTAGAATTGGCCATCACTTTCAAACTGGTTGCAATTAATCCTTTTATACGATGGAAAAACTGTTGTATTTTTATTGAATTTTATGCTTCCGGCGTTGACTTCTAAGGCCCTAACTATTCAACCTGTTGGAGCAACGCCCTAGGGTGAAGCCTAGGTTGCCCGGAAAGTAGAAATGACGTCAACCTTCATACTGGTTGCAATTATTCGTTTTATACGATGGAAAAAATGTTGTATTTATAATGTTTTTTATGCTTCTGGCGTTGACTTCTAAGGCACTAACTATTCGATCTGGTGGAGCAACGCCCTAGAGTGAAACCGAGGTTGCCCGGAACGTAGAAATGACCATCACTTTCAAACTGGTTGCAATTATTCCTGTTATATGATGGAAAAACTGTTGTATTTTTATTGCATTGTATGCTACCGGCGTTGACTTCTAAGGTCCTAACTATTCAATCTGTTGGAGCAACGCGCTAGGGTGAAGCCTAGGTTGCGCGGAAAGTAGAAATGACAATAACTTTCACACTGGTTGAAAAAATTCGTTTTATACGATGGAAAAGCTGTTGCATCTTTATTGTATTTTATGATTCTGTCGATGACGTCTACGGCCGTAGCTAGTAAATGTGGTGGAGCAACGCACTAGAGTGACGCCTAGGTTGCGCGGAACGTGGAATGACCATTACTTTCGCAATGTTTGCAATTGTACATTTTATATGATAGAAAAACTGTTGTACTTATATTGTATTTTATGCTTCTGGCGTTGACTTCTAAGGCCCTAACTATTCGATCTGGTGGAGCAACGCCCTAGAGAGAAGCCTAGGTTGCCTGGAACATACAAATGACCATCGCTTTCACACGGGTTGCAATTATTCCTGTTATAGGAAGGAAAGACTGTTGTATTTTTATTGTATTTTAAGCTTCAGGCGTTGACTTCTGAGGCCGTAGCTATTCGATGTAGTGGATGGACGCCATAGAGTGAAGCCTAGGTTGTCCGGAACGCAGAAATGACCATAACTTTCATACTGGTTGCTATTATTCGTTTTATACGATGGAAAAACTGTTGCATTTATATTGTATATTATGCTTCTGGCGTCGACTTCTAAGGCACTAACTATTCGATCTGGTGGAGCAACGACCTAGAGTGAAGCCTAGGTTGCCCGGAACGAAGAAATGACCATCGCTTTCAAACTGGTTGCAATTATTCCTGTTATATGATGGATAACTGTTGTATTTTTATTGCATTTTATGCTTCGGGCACTGACTTCTAAGGTCCTAACTATTCAATCTGTTGGAGCTACGCCCTAGGGTGAAGCCTAGGTTGCGCGGAAAGTAGAAATGACAATAACTTTCACACTGGTTGCAATTATTCGTTTTATACGATTGAAAGACTGTTGTATTTATATTGTTTTTTATGCTTCTGGCGTTGACTTCTAAGGCACTAACTATTCGATCTGGTGGAGCAACGCCCTAGAGTGAAACCGAGGTTGCCCGGAACGTAGAAATGACCATCACTTTCAAACTGGTTGCAATTATTCCGGTTATATGATGGAAAAACTGTTGTATTTTTATTGCATTTTATGCTTCCGGCGTTGACTTCTAAGCCCCTAACTATTCAATCTGTAGGAGCAACGCCCTAGGGTGTAGCCTAGGTAGCCCGTAAAGTAGAAATGACAATAACTTTCACACTGGTTGCAATTATTCGTTTTATACGATGGAAAAGCTGTTGCATCTTTATTGTATTTTATGATTCTGTCGATGACGTCTATGCCCGTAGCTAGTAGATGTGGTGGAGCAACGCACTGGAGTGACGCCTAGGTTGCCCGGAACGTGGAATGACCATTACTTTCGCAATGTTTGCAATTGTACATTTTATACGATGGAAAAACTGTTTTACTTATATTGTATTTTATGCTTCTGGCGTTGACTTCTAAGGCCCTAACTATTCGATCTGGTGGAGCAACGCCCTAGAGAGAAGCCTAGGTTGCCTGGAACATACAAATGACCATCACTTTCACACGGGTTGCAACTATTCCTGTTATAGGGTGGAAAGACTGTTGTATTTTCAATGTATTTTATGCTTCAGGCGTCGACTTCTGAGGCCGTAGCTATTCGATGTGGTGGAAGAACGCCATAGAGTGAAGCCTAGGTTGCCCGGAACGTAGAAATGACCATAACCTTCATACTGGTGGCAATTATTCGTTTTATAGGATGGAAAAACTGTTGTATTTATATTGTATTTTATGCTGCTGGCGTTCAGTTCTTAGGCCCTAACTATTCCATCTGGTGGCACAACGCCCTGGGGTGAAGCCTAGGTTGCCCGGAACATAGAAATGACGATAACTTTCGCACCGGTTGCTATTATTCGTTTTATACGATGGAAAAACTGTTGTATTTATATTGTATTTTATGCTTCTGGCGTTGACTTCTAAGGCACAAACTACTCCATCTGGTGGAGCAATGCCCTAGAGTGAAGCCTAGGTTGCCCGGAACGTAGAAATGACCATCACTTTCAAACGGGTTGCAATTATTCCTGTTATATGATGGAAAAGCTGTTGCATTTTTATTGCATTTTATGCTTCGGGCATTGACTTCTAAGGTCCTAACTATTCAATCTGTTGGAGCAACGCCCTAGGGTGAAGCCTAGGTTGCCCGGAAAGTGGAAAAGACAATAACTTTCACACTGGTTGCAATTATTCGTTTTATACGATGGAAAAGCTGTTGCATCTTTATTGTATTTTATGATTCTGTCGATGACGTCTAAGGCCGTAGCTAGTAGATCTGGTGGAGCAACGCCCTAGAGAGAAGCCTAGGTTGCCTGGAACATACAAATGACCATCACTTTCACACGGGTTGCAATTATTCCTGTTATAGGAATGAAAGACTGTTGTATTTTTATTGTATTTTATGCTTCAGGCGTTGACTTCTGAGGCCGTAGCTATTCGATGTAGTGGAAGGACGCCATAGAGTGAAGCCTAGGTTGTCCGGAACGCAGAAATGACCATAACTTTCACACCGGTAGCAATTATTCGTTTTATACGATGGAAAAACAGTCCTATTTATTTTGTATTTTATGCTTCGGCTGTCGACTTCTAAGGCCCTAAGTATTCCATCTGTTGGAGCAACTCCCTAGGGTGAAGCCTAGGTTGCCGGAAAGTAGAAAGGACCATAACTTTCATACTGGTTGCAATTATTCGTTATATGCGATGGAAAAACTGTTGTATTTATATTGTATTTTATGCATCGGGCGTTGACTTCTAAGGCCCTAACTATTCGATCTGTTGGAGCAACGCCCTAGAGTGAAGCCTAGTTTGCCCGGAACGTAGAATTGTCCATCACTTTCAAACTGGTCGCAATTATTCCTGTTATATGATGGAAACACTGTTGCATTTTTTTTGCATTTTATGCTTTCGGCGTTGACTTCTAAGGCCTTAACTATTCAATCTGTTGGAGCAACGCCCTAGGGTCAAGCCTAGGTTGCCCGCAAAGTAGAAATGACGTTAACTTTCATACTGGCTGCAATTATTCGTTTTATACGATGGAAAAACTGTTGTATTTTGTATCGTATTTTATGCTTCGGGCGTTGACTTCTAAGGCCCTCGCTATTCGATCTGGTGGAGCAACGCCCTAGAGTGAAACCTAGGTTGCCCGGAACGTAGAAATGACCATCACTTTCACACTGGTAGCAATTATTCGTTTTATACAATGGAAAAACTGTTCTATTTATTTCGTATTTTATGCTTCGGGCGTTGACTTCTAAGGCCCTAACTGTTCGATCTGGTGGAGCAACGCCCTAGAGTGAAGCCTAGGTTGCCCGGAACGTAGAAATGAACATAACCTTCACACTGGTGGCAATTATTCGTTTTATACAATGGAAAATCCGTTCTATTTATTTTGTATTTTATGCTTCGGGCGTTGACTTCTATGGCCCTACCTATTCGATCAAGTGGAGCAACACCCTACAGTCAAGCCTAGGTTGCCCGGAACGTAGCAATGACCATAACATTCACACCGGTTGCAATTATTCATGCTATACGATGGAAAAACTGTTGTAGTTTTATTGCATTTTATGCTTTCGGCGTTGACTTCCAAGGCCCTAACTATTGAATCTGTTGGAGCAACGCCCTAGGGTCAAGCCTAGGTTGCCCGCACAGTAGAAATGGCGTTAACCTACATACTGGCTGCAATTATTCGTTTTATACGATGGAAAAACTGTTGTATTTTGTATCGTATTTTATGCTTCGGGCGTTGACTTCTAAGGCCCTCACTATTCGATCTGGTGGAGCAACGCCCTAGAGTGAAACCTAGGTTGCCCGGAACGTAGAAATGACCAGAACTTTCACACTGGTAGCAATTATTCGTTTTATACAATGGAAAAACTGTTCTATTTATTTTGCATTTTATGCTTCGGGCGTTTACTTCTAAGGCCCTAACTGATTGATCTGGAGGAGCAACGCCCTAGTGTGTAGCCTAGGTTGCCCGGAACGTAGAAAAGACCATAACTTTTCCACTGGTAGCGATTATTCGTTTTATACAATGGAAAAACCGTTCTATTTATTTTGTATTTTATGCTTCGTGCGTTGACTTCTAAGGCTCTAACTGTTTGATCTGGTGGAGCAACGCCCTAGATTGAAGCCTAGGTTGCCCGGTACGTAGAAATGACCATCACTTTCACACTGGTTGCAATTACTCCTGTTATACGATGGAACAACTCTTGTATATTTATAGTATTTTATGCTCGAGCGTTGACTTCTATGGCCCTACCTATTCGATCTGGTGGAGCAACACCCTACAGTGAAGCCTAGTTTGTCCGGAACGTAGATATGACCATAACCTTCACACAGGTTGCAATTATTCGTTTTATACGATTGAAAGACTGTTGTATTTATTTTGTAGTTTATGTTTCTGGCGTTGAATTCCAAGGCCCTAACACGTCGACCTGGTGGAGCAATGCCTCAGAGTTAAGTCTAGCATGCCCGAAACGTCGAAATGATCGTTACTTTCACTCTGGTTGCAATTATTCATGCTATACGATTGAAGAACTGTTGCATTTTTATTGTATGTTCTGCTTCTGTATTTCAATTCAAAGGTCCTAGCTATTCGATCTGGTGGAGCAACGTCCAAGAGTGAAGCCTTGGATGCCCGGAACGCAGTTATGACCATATCTTTCACACTTGTAGCAATTACTCGTTTTATACGATGGAACAACTGTTATATTTATATTGTATTTTATGCTTCTGGCGTTGACTTCTTAGGCCCTAACTATTCGATCTGGTGGAACAACACCCTGGAGTGAAGCCTAGGTTGCCTGGAACGTAGAAATGACCATCACTTTTACACGGGTTGCAATTATTCCTGTTATTGGATGGAAAGACTGTTGTATTTTTATTGTATTTTATGCTTCACGCGTTGACTTCTGAGGCCGTAGCTATTCGATGTGGTGGATGAACGCCATAGAGTGAAGCCTAGGTTGCCCGGAACGTAGAAATGTCCATATCATTCACACTGTTTGCAATTATTCATTTTATACGATGGCAATGCTGATGTATTTATATCGTATTTTATGCTTCGGGCGTCGACTTCTTAGGCCCTAACACTTCGATCTGGTGGAGCAACGCCCTAGAGTGAAGCCTAGGTTGCGCGGATCGTAGAAATGGCCATAACTTTCACACTGGGGGCAATTATTCGTTTTATACGATGGAAAAACTGTTTTATTTATTTTGTATTTTATGCTTCAGGCGTTGACTTCTAAGGCCCTAGCTATTGGATCTGGTGGAGCAACGCCCTAGAGTGAAGCCTAGGTTGCCCGGCACGTAGAAATGCCCATAACTTTCACACTGGTTCAATCATTCGTTTTATATGATGGAAAAACTGTTGTATTTATATTGTATTTTATGCTTCTGGCGTTCACTTCTTAGGCCCTAACTATTCGATCTGGTGGAACAACGGCCTAGAGAGAAGCCTAGGTTGCCGGAACGTAGAAATGACCATAACTTTCACACTGGTTGCTATCATTCGTTTTATATGATGGATAAACTGTTGTATTTATATTGTATTTTATGCTTCTGGCGCTCACTTCTTAGGCCATAACTATTCGATCTGGTGGAACAACGCACTAGGGTGAAGCCTAGGCTGCCCGGAACGTAGAAATGACCATAACTTTCACACTGGTAGGAATTATTCGATTTACACAATGGAAAAACTGTTCTATTTATTTTGTGTTTTATGTTTCGCGCGATGACTTCTAAGGCCCTAACTATTCGATCTGGTGGAGCATCGCCCTAGGGTGAAGCCTAGGTTGCCCGGAACGTAGAAATGACCATTACTTTCACACTGGTTGCAATTATTCGTTTTATGCGATGGAAAAACTGTTGTATTTATACTGTATTTTATGCTTCCGACGTTGACTTCTAAGGCACTAACTATTCGATCTGGTGGAGCAACGCCCTAGAGTGAAACCTAGGTTGCCCGGAACGTAGAAATGACCATTACTTTCACACTCTTTGCAATTATTCATTTTATACGTTGGAAAAGCTGTTGCATTTATATTGTATTTTATGCTTCTGGCGTTGACTTCTTAGGCCCTAACTATTCGATCTGGTGGAGCGACGCCTTAGAGTGACGCCTAGGTTGCCCGGAACGTAGAAATGACCATCACTTTCAAACTGGTTGCAATTACTCCTGTTATATGATGGAAAAACTGTTGTATTTTTATTGCATTTGATGCTTCGGTCGTTGACTTCTAAGGCACTAACTATTCAATCTGTTCGAGCAACGCCCTAGGGTGAATCCTAGGTTGCCCGGAAAGTGGAAATGAAAATAACTTTCATACTGGTTGCAATTATCCGGTTAATACGATGGAAAAACTGTTGTATTTATATTGTATTTAATGCTTCTGGCGTTCACTTCTGAGGCACTAACTTTTGAATCTGTTGGAGCAACGCCCTAGGGTGAATCCTAGGTTGCCCGGGAAGTAGATATGACCATTACTTTCATACTGGTTGCAATTATCCGTTTTATACGATGGAAAAACTGTTGTATTTATATTGTATTTTATGCTTCTGGCGCTCACTTCTTAGGCCCTAACTATTCGATCTGGAGGAACAACGCACTAGGGTGAAGCCTAGGCTGCCCGGAACGTAGAAATGACCATAACTTTCACACTGGTAGGAATTATTCGATTTACACAATGGAAAAACTGTTCTATTTATTTTCTGTTTTATGTTTCGCGCAATGACTTCTAAGGTCCTAACTATTCGATCTGGTGGAGCATCGCCCTAGGGTGAAGCCTAGGTTGCCCGGAAAGTAGAAATGTCCATAACTTTCGGACAGGTTGCAATTATTCGTTTTATACGAAGGAAAAACTGTTGTATTTATACTGTATTTTATGCTTCTGACGTTGACTTCTAAGGCACTAACTATTCGGTCTGGTGGAGCAACGCCCTAGAGTGAAACCTAGGTTGACCGGAACGTAGAAATGACCATTACTTTTAAACTCTTTGCAATTATTCATTTTATACGATGGAAAAGCTGTTGCATTTATATTGTATTTTATGCTTCTGGCGTTGACTTCTTAGGCCCTAACTATTCGATCTGGTGGCGCAACGCCTTAGAGTGACGCCTAGGTTGCCCGGAACGTAGAAATGACCATATCTTTCACACAGTTGCTATTGTTCCTGTTATACGATGGAAAAGCTGTTGTATTTATAATGTACCTTATGCTTCTGGCGTTGACTTCTAAGGCCCTAACTATTCGATCTGGTGGAGCAACGCCCTAGGGTGAAGCCTAGGTTGCCCGGAACGTAGAAATGACCATCACTTTCACACTGGTTGCAATTATTCGTTTTATACGATGGAAAAACTGTTGTATTTATATTGTATTTTAAGCTTCTGACTTTGACTTCTAAGGCACCAACCATTCGAGCTGGTGGAGCAACGCCCTAGAGTGAAGCCTAGGTTGCCCGGAACGTAGAGATGACCATATCTTTCAAACTGGTTGCAATGACTCCTGTTATATGATGGAAAAACTGTTGTATTTTTATTGCATTTGATGCTTCGGTCGTTGACTTCTAAGGCACTAACTATTCAATCTGTTGGAGCAACGCCCTAGGGTGAATCCTAGGTTGCCCGGAAAGTGGAAATGAAAATAACTTTCATACTGGTTGCAATTATCCGGTTAATACGATGGAAAAACTGTTGTATTTATATTGTATTTAATGCTTCTGGCGTTCACTTCTGAGGCACTAACTTTTGAATCTGTTGGAGCAACGCCCTAGGGTGAATCCTAGGTTGCCCGGGAAGTAGATATGACCATTACTTTCATACTGGTTGCAATTATCCGTTTTATACGATGGAAAAACTGTTGTATTTATATTGTATTTTATGCTTCTGGCGCTCACTTCTTAGGCCTTAACTATTCGATCTGGTGGAACAACGCACTAGGGTGAAGCCTAGGCTGCCCGGAACGTAGAAACGACCATAACTTTCACACTGGTAGGAATTATTCGATTTACACAATGGAAAAACTGTTCTATTTATTTTGTGTTTTATGTTTCGCGCGATGACTTCTAAGGCCCTAACTATACGATCTGGTGGAGCATCGCCCTAGGGTGAAGCCTAGGTTGCCCGGAAAGTAGAAATGTCCATAACTTTCGGACAGGTTGCAATTATTCGTTTTATACGATGGAAAAACTGTTGTATTTATACTGTATTTTATGCTTCTGACGTTGACTTCTAAGGCACTAACTATTCGGTCTGGTGGAGCAACGCCCTAGAGTGAAACCTAGGTTGCCCGGAACGTAGAAATGACCATTACTTTTAAACTCTTTGCAATTATTCATTTTATACGATGGAAAAGCTGTTGCATTTATATAGTATTTTATGCTTCTGGCGTTGACTTCTTAGGCCCTAACTATTCGATCTGGTGGCGCAACGCCTTAGAGTGACGCCTAGGTTGCCCGGAACGTAGAAATGACCATATCTTTCACACTGGTTGCTATTGTTCCTGTTATACGATGGAAAAGCTGTTGTATTTATAATGAACCTTATGCTTCTGGCGTTGACTTCTAAGGCCCTAACTATTCGATCTGGTGGAGCAACGCCCTAGGGTGAAGCCTAGGTTGCCCGGAACGTAGAAATGACGATCACTTTCACACTGGTTGCAATTATTCGTTTTATACGATGGAAAAACTGTTGTATTTATATTGTATTTTAAGCTTCTGACGTTGACTTCTAAGGCACCAACCATCCGAGCAGGTGGAGCAACGCCCTAGAGTGAAGCCTAGGTTGCCCGGAACGTAGAAATGACCATTACTTTCACACTGGTTGCAATTATTCGTTTTATACGATGGAAAAACTGTTGTATTTATACTGTATTTTATGCTTCCGACGTTGACTTCTAAGGCACTAACTATTCCATCTGGTGGAGCAACGCCCTAGAGTGAAACCTAGGTTGCCCGGAACGTAGAAATGACCATTACTTTCACACTCTTTGCAATTATTCATTTTATACGTTGGAAAAGCTGTTGTATTTATATTGTATTTTATGCTTCTGGCGTTCACTTCTTAGGCCTTAACTATTAGATCTGGTGGAACAACGCACTAGGGTGAAGCCTAGGCTGCCCGGAACGTAGAAATGACCATAGCTTTCACACTGGTAGGAATTATTCGATTTATACAATGGAAAAACTGTTCTATTTATTTTGTGTTTTATGTTTCGCGCGTTGACTTCTAAGGCCCTAACTATTAGACCTGGTGGAGCATCGCCCTAGGGTGATGCCTAGGTTGCCCGGAACGTAGAAATGACCATCACTTTCACACTGGTTGCAATTATTCGTTTTACACGATGGAAAAGCTGTTGTATTTATATTGTATTTTAAGCTTCTGACGTTGACTTCTAAGGCACCAACCATTCGAGCTGGTAGGGCAACGCCCTAGAGTGAAGCCTAGGTTGCCCGGAACGTAGAAATGACCATAACTTTCACACTGGTTGCAATTATTCGTTTTATACGATGGAAAAACTGTTGTATTTATACTGTATTTTATGCTTGTGACGTTGACTTCTAAGGCACTAACTATTCGATCTGGTGGAGCAACGCCCTAGAGTGAAACCTAGGTTGCCCGGAACGTAGAAATGACCATATCTTTCACACTGGTTGCTACTGTTCCTGTTATACGATGGAAAAGCTGTTGTATTTATATTGTACCTTATGCTTCTGGTGTTGACTTCTAAGGCCCTAACTATTCGATCTGGTGGAGCAACGCCCTAGGGTGAAGCCTAGGTTGCCCGGATAGTAGAAATGACCATAACTTTCATAGTGGTTGCAATTATTCGTTTTATACGATTGAAAAACTGTTGTATTTATATTGTATTTTATGCTTCTGGCGCTCACTTCTTAGGCCTTAACTATTCGATCTGGTGGAACAACGCACTAGGGTGAAGCCTAGGCTGCCCGGAACGTAGAAATGACCATAACTTTCACACTGGTAGGAATTATTCGATTTACACAATGGAAAAACTGTTCTATTTATTTTGTGTTTTATGTTTCGCGCGATGACTTCTAAGGTCCTAACTATTCGATCTGGTGGAGCATCGCCCTAGGGTGAAGCCTAGGTTGCCCGGAAAGTAGAAATGTCCATAACTTTCGGACAGGTTGCAATTATTCGTTTTATACGATGGACAAACTGTTGTATTTATACTGTATTTTATGCTTCTGACGTTGACTTCTAAGGCACTAACTATTCGGTCTGGTGGAGCAACGCCCTAGAGTGAAACCTAGGTTGCCCGGAACGTAGAAATGACCATATCTTTCACACTGGTTGCTATTGTTCCTGTTATACGATGGAAAAGCTGTTGTATTTATATTGTATTTTAAGCTTCTGACGTTGACTTCTAAGGCACCAACCATTCGAGCTGGTAGAGCAACGCCCTAGAGTGAAGCCTAGGTTGCCCGGAACGTAGAAATGACCATAACTTTCACACTGGTTGCAATTATTCGTTTTATACGATGGAAAAACTGTTGTATTTATACTGTATTTTATGCTTGTGACGTTGACTTCTAAGGCACTAACTATTCGATCTGGTGGAGCAACGCCCTAGAGTGAAACCTAGGTTGCCCGGAACGTAGAAATGACCATATCTTTCACACTGGTTGCTACTGTTCCTGTTATACGATGGAAAAGCTGTTGTATTTATATTGTACCTTATGCTTCTGGTGTTGACTTCTAAGGCCCTAACTATTCGATCTGGTGGAGCAACGCCCTAGGGTGAAGCCTAGGTTGCCCGGATAGTAGAAATGACCATAACTTTCATAGTGGTTGCAATTATTCGTTTTATACGATTGAAAAACTGTTGTATTTATATTGTATTTTATGCTTCTGGCGCTCACTTCTTAGGCCTTAACTATTCGATCTGGTGGAACAACGCACTAGGGTGAAGCCTAGGCTGCCCGGAACGTAGAAATGACCATATCTTTCACACTGGTTGCTATTGTTCCTGTTATACGATGGAAAAGCTGTTGTATTTATAATGTACCTTATGCTTCTGGCGTTGACCTCTAAGGCCCTAACTATTCGATCTGGTGGAGCAACGCCCTAGGGTGAAGCATAGGCTGCCCGGAACGTAGAAATGACGATCACTTTCACACTGGTTGCAATTATTCGTTTTATACGATGGAAAAACTGTTGTATTTATATTGTATTTTAAGCTTCTGACGTTGACTTCTAACGCACCAACCATTCGAGCAGGTGGAGCAACGCCCTAGAGTGAAGCCTAGGTTGCCCGGAACGTAGAAATGACCATTACTTTCACACTGGTTGCAATTATTCGTTTTATACGATGGAAAAACTGTTGTATTTATACTGTATTTTATGCTTCCGGCGTTGACTTCTAAGGCACTAACTATTCGATCTGGTGGAGCAACGCCCTAGAGTGAAACCTAGGTTGCCCGGAACGTAGGTATGACCATTACTTTCACACTCTTTGCAATTATTCATTTTATACGTTGGAAAAGCTGTTGCATTTATATTGTATTTTATGCTTCTGGCGTTGACCTCTTAGGCCCTAACTATTCGATCTGGTGGAGCGACGCCTTAGAGTGACGCCTAGGTTGCCCGGAACGTAGAAGTGACCATATCTTTCACACTGGTTGGTATTGTTCCTGTTATACGATGGAAAAGCTGTTGTATTTATAATGTACCTTATGCTTCTGACGTTGACTTCTAAGGCCCTAACTATTCGATCTGGTGGAGCAACGCCCTAGGGTGAAGCCTAGGTTGCCCGGAACGTAGAAATGACCATCACTTTCACACTGGTTGCAATTATTCGTTCTATACGATAGAAAAACTGTTGTATTTATATTGTATTTTAAGCTTCTGACGTTGACTTCTAAGGCACCAACCATTCGAGCTGGTGGAGCAACGCCCTAGAGTGAAGCCTAGGTTGCCCGGAACGTAGAGATGACCATATCTTTCACACTGGTGGCTATTATTCGTTTTATTCGACGGAAAAACTGTTATATTTATATTGTATTTTATGCTTCTGGCGCTGACTTCTTAGGCCCTAACTATTCGATCTGGTGGAACACGCCCTAGAGTGAAGTCTAGGTTGCACGGAACGTAGAAATGACCATCACCTTCACACTGGTTGCAATTATTCATATTATAGGATGGAAAACCTGTTATATTTATATTGTACTTTATGCTCCTGGTGTTGACTTCTTAGGCCCTAACTATTCGATCTGGTGGAGCAACGCCCTAGAGTGAAGCCTAGGTTGCCCGGAACGTAGAAATGACCATCACTTTCAAACTGGTTACAATTATTCCTGTTATACGATGGAAAAACTGTTGTATTTTTATTGCATTTTATGCTTCGGGCGTTGACTTCTAAGGCACTGAGTATTCGATATGGTGGAGCAACGCCCTAGAGTGAAGCCTAGGGTGCCCGGAACGTAGAAATGACCATCACTTTCAAACGGGTTGCAATTACTCCTGTTATATGATGGAAAGACTGTTGTATTTTTATTGCATTTGATGCTTCGGGCGTTGACTTCTCAGGCACTAACTATTCAATCTGTTGGAGCAACGCCCTAGGGTGAATCCTAGGTTGCCCGGAAAGTAGAAATGACCATAGCTTTCATACTGGTTGAAATTATCCGGTTTATGCGATGGAAAAACTGTTGTATTTATATTGTATTTTATGATTCTGGCGTTCACATCTTAGGCACTAACTTTTCAATCTGTTGGAGCAACGCCCTATCGTGAATCCTAGGTTGCCCGGGAAGTAGAATTGACCATAACTTTCATACTGGTTGCAATTATCCGTTTTATACGATGGAAAAACTGTTGTATTTATATTGTATTTTATGCTTCTGGCGTTCACTTCTTAGGCCTTAACCATTCGATCTGGTGGAACAACGCACTAGAGTGAAGTCTAGATTGCCCGGAACGAAGAACTGACCATCACTTTCACACAGGTTGCAATTATTCATATTATAGGATGGAAAACCTGTTGTATTTATATTTTATTGTATGCTCCTGGTGTTGACTTCTAAGGCCCTAACTATTCGATCTGTTGGAGCAACGCCCTAGGGTGAAGCCTAGGCTGCCCGGAAAGTAGAAATGTCCATAACTTTCATACTGGTTGCAATTATTCGTTTTATACGATGGAAAAACTGTTGTATTTATATTGTATTTTATGCTTCTGACGTTGACTTCTAATGCACCAACTATTCGATCTGTAGGAACAACGCCCTAGAGTGAAGCCTAGGTTGCCCGGGAAGCAGATATGACCATTACATTCATACTGGTTGCAATTATCCGTTTCACACGATGGAAAAGCTGTTGTATTTATATTGTATTTTATGCTTCTGGCGTTCACTTCTTAGGCCTTAACTATTAGATCTGGTGGAACAACGCACTAGGGTGAAGCCTAGGCTGCCCGGAACGTAGAAATGACCATAGCTTTCACACTGGTAGGAATTATTCGATTTATACAATGGAAAAACTGTTCTATTTATTTTGTGTTTTATGTTTCGCGCGTTGACTTCTAAGGCCCTAACTATTCGACCTGGTGGAGCATCGCCCTAGGGTGAAGCCTAGGTTGCCCGGAACGTAGAAATGACCATCACTTTCACACTGGTTGCAATTATGCGTTTTACACGATGGAAAAGCTGTTGTATTTATATTGTATTTTAAGCTTCTGACGTTGACTTCTAAGGCACCAACCATTCGAGCTGGTAGAGCAACGCCCTAGAGTGAAGCCTAGGTTGCCCGGAACGTAGAAATGACCATAACTTTCACACTGGTTGCAATTATTCGTTTTATACGATGGAAAAACTGTTGTATTTATACTGTATTTTATGCTTGTGACGTTGACTTCTAAGGCACTAACTATTCGATCTGGTGGAGCAACGCCCTAGAGTGAAACCTAGGTTGCCCGGAACGTAGAAATGACCATATCTTTCACACTGGTTGCTACTGTTCCTGTTATACGATGGAAAAGCTGTTGTATTTATATTGTACCTTATGCTTCTGGTGTTGACTTCTAAGGCCCTAACTATTCGATCTGGTGGAGCAACGCCCTAGGGTGAAGCCTAGGTTGCCCGGATAGTAGAAATGACCATAACTTTCATACTGGTTGCAATTATCCCTTTTATACGATGGAAAAACTGTTGTATTTCTATTGTATTTTATGCTTCTGGCGTTCACTTCTTAGGCGTTAACCATTCGATCTGGTGGAACAACGCACTAGAGTGAAGTCTAGATTGCCCGGAACGAAGAAATGACCATCACTTTCACACAGGTTGCAATTATTCATATTATAGGATGGAAAACCTGTTGTATTTATATTGTATTTTATGCTTCTGGCGCTGACTTCTTAGGCCCTAACTATTCGATCTGGTGGAACACGACCTAGAGTGAAGTCTAGGTTGCACGGAATGTAGAAATGACCATCACTTTCACACTGGTTGCAATTATTCATATTATAGGATGGAAAACCTGTTTTATTTATATTGTATTTTATGCTCCTGGTGTTGACTTCTTAGGCCCTAACTATTCGATCTGGTGGAGCAACGCCCTAGAGTGAAGCCTAGGTTGCCCGGAACGTAGAAATGACCATCACTTTCAAACTGGTTACAATTATTCCTGTTATACGATGGAAAGACTGTTGTATTTTTATTGCATTTTATGCTTCGGGCGTTGACTTCTAACGCACTAACTATTCAGTCTGTTGGAGCAACGCCCTAGGGTGAAGCCTAGGTTGTCCGGAAAGTAGAAATGTCCATAACTTTCATACTGGTTGCAATTATTCGTTCTATACGATGGAAAAACTGTTGTATTTATAGTGTATTTTATGCTTCTGGCGTTGACTTCTAAGGCACTGAGTATTCGATATGGTGGAGCAACGCCCTAGAGTGAAGCCTAGGGTGCACGGAACGTAGAAATGACCATCACTTTCAAACTGGTTGCAATTACTCCTGTTATATGATGGAAAAACTGTTGTATTTTTATTGCATTTGATGCTTCGGGCGTTGACTTCTCAGGCACAAACTATTCAATCTGTTGGAGCAACGCCCTAGGGTGAATCGTAGGTTGCCCGGAAAGTATAAATGACCATAACTTTCATACTGGTTGCAATTATCCGGTTTATACGATGGAAAAACTGTTTTATTTATATTGTATTTTATGATTCTGGCGTTCACTTCTTAGGCGTTAACCATTCGATCTGGTGGAACAACGCACTAGAGTGAAGTCTAGATTGCCCGGAACGAAGAAATGACCATCACTTTCACACAGGTTGCAATTATTCATATTATAGGATGGAAAACCTGTTGTATTTATATTGTATTTTATGCTTCTGGCGCTGACTTCTTAGGCCCTAACTATTCGATCTGGTGGAACACGACCTAGAGTGAAGTCTAGGTTGCACGGAATGTAGAAATGACCATCACTTTCACACTGGTTGCAATTATTCATATTATAGGATGGAAAACCTGTTTTATTTATATTGTATTTTATGCTCCTGGTGTTGACTTCTTAGGCCCTAACTATTCGATCTGGTGGAGCAACGCCCTAGAGTGAAGCCTAGGTTGCCCGGAACGTAGAAATGACCATCACTTTCAAACTGGTTACAATTATTCCTGTTATACGATGGAAAGACTGTTGTATTTTTATTGCATTTTATGCTTCGGGCGTTGACTTCTAACGCACTAACTATTCAGTCTGTTGGAGCAACGCCCTAGGGTGAAGCCTAGGTTGTCCGGAAAGTAGAAATGTCCATAACTTTCATACTGGTTGCAATTATTCGTTCTATACGATGGAAAAACTGTTGTATTTATATTGTATTTTATGCTTCTGGCGTTGACTTCTAAGGCACTGAGTATTCGATATGGTGGAGCAACGCCCTAGAGTGAAGCCTAGGGTGCACGGAACGTAGAAATGACCATCACTTTCAAACTGGTTGCAATTACTCCTGTTATATGATGGAAAAACTGTTGTATTTTTATTGCATTTGATGCTTCGGGCGTTGACTTCTCAGGCACAAACTATTCAATCTGTTGGAGCAACGCCCTAGGGTGAATCGTAGGTTGCCCGGAAAGTAGAAATGACCATAACTTTCATACTGGTTGCAATTATCCGGTTTATACGATGGAAAAACTGTTTTATTTATATTGTATTTTATGATTCTGGCGTTCACTTCTTAGGCACTAACTTTTCAATCTGTTGGAGCAACGCCCTAGCATGAATCCTACGTTGCCCGGGAAGTAGAAATGGCCATAACTTTCATACTGGTTGCAATTATCCCTTTTATACGATGGAAAAACTGTTGTATTTCTATTGTATTTTATGCTTCTGGCGTTCACTTCTTAGGCCTTAACCATTCGATCTGGTGGAACAACGCACTAGAGTGAAGTCTAGATTGCCCGGAACGAAGAAATGACCATCACTTTCACACAGGTTGCAATTATTCATATTATAGGATGGAAAACCTGTTGTATTTATATTGAATTTTATGCTTCTGGCGCTGACTTCTTAGGCCCTAACTATTCGATCTGGTGGAACACGCCCTAGAGTGAAGTCTAGGTTGCACGGAATGTAGAAATGACCATCACTTTCACACTGGTTGCAATTATTCATATTATAGGATGGAAAACCTGTTTTATTTATATTGTATTTTATGCTCCTGGTGTTGACTTCTTAGGCCCTAACTATTCAATCTGTTGGAGCAGCGCCCTAGGGTGAATCGTAGGTTGCCCGGAAAGTAGAAATGACCATAACCTTCATACTGGTTGCAATTATCCGGTTTATACGATGGAAAAACTGTTGTATTTTTATTGTATTTTATGCTTCTGGCGTTGACTTCTTAGGCCCTAACTATTCGATCTGGTGGAACAACGCACTATGGTGAAGCCTAGGATGCCCGGAACGTAGAAATGACCATAACTTTCACACTGGTAGCAATTATTCGATTTATGCAATGGAAAAACTGTTCTATTTATTTTGTGTTTTATGTTTCGCGCGTTGACTTCTAAGGCCCTAACTATTCGATCTGGTGGAGCATCGCCCTTGGGTGAAGCCTAGGTTGCCCGGAAAGTAGAAATGTCCATAACTTTCATACTGGTTGCAATTATTCGTTTTATACGATGGAAAAGCTGTTGTATTTATACTGTATTTTATGCTTCTGACGTTCACTTCTAACGCACTAACTATTGGATCTGGTGGAGCAACGCCCTAGAGTGAAACCTAGGTTGCCCGGAACGTAGAAATGACCATTACCTTCACACTCTTTGCAATTATTCATTTTATACGATGGAAAAGCTGTTGCATTTATATTGTATTTTATGCTTCTGGCGTTGACTTCTTGGGCCCTAACTATTCGATCTGGTGGAGCAACGCCTTAGAGTGACGCCTAGGTTGCCCGGAACGTAGAAAAAACCATCACTTTCAAACTGGTTGCAACTATCCCTGTTATATGATGGAAAAGCTGTTGCATTTTTGTGGCATTTTATGCTTCGGGCGTTGACTTCCAAGGCCCTAACTGTCCAATCTGTTGGAGCAACGCCATAGGGTGAAGCCTAGTTTGCCCGGAAAGTAGAAATGACCATAACCTTCATACTCGTTGCAATTATACGTTTTATACGATGGAAAATCTGTTGTATTTATATTGTATTTTATGCTTCTTGCGCTCACTTCTTAGGCCCTAACTATTCGATCTGGTGGAACATCGCCCTAGGGTGAAGCATAGGTTCCTGGAACGTAGAGATGATCATAACTTTCACAGTTGCAGCAATTATTCGATTTATACAACGGAAAAACTGTTCTATTAATTTTGTTTTTTTGTTTCGGGCGTTGACTTCTAAGGCACTATCTACTCGATCTGGTGGAGCAACGCCCTAGAGTGAAGCCTAGGTTGCCCGGAACGTAGAAATGACCATAACTTTCACACTGGTAGCAATTATTCGATTTATACGATGGAAAAACTGTTCTATTTATTTTGTGTTTTATGTTTCGCCCGTTGACTTCTAAGGCCCTAACAATTCGATCTGGTGGAGCATCGCCCTAGGGTGAAGCCTAGGTTGAACGGAAAGTAGAAATGTCCATAACTTTCATACTGGTTGCAATTATTCGTTTTATACGATGGAAAAACTGTTGTATTTATACTGTATTTTATGCTTCTGACGTTGACTTCTAACGCACTAACTATTCGATCTGGTGGAGCAACGCCCTAGAGTGAAACCTAGGTTGCGCGGAACGTAGAAGTGACCATCACTTTCACACTGGTTGCAATTATTCGTTTTATACGATGGAAAAACTGTTGTACTTATATTGTATTTTATGCTTCTGGCGTTCACTTCTTAGGCCCTAACTATTCGATCGGGTGGAACAACGCCCTAGGGTGAAGCCTAGGTTGCCCGGAAAGTAGAAATGACCATAACTTTCAAACTGGTTGCAATTATTCCTGTTATACGATGGAAAAACTGTTGCATTTATATTGTATTTTATGCTTCTGGCGTTGACTTCTTAGGCCCTAACTACTCGAACTGGTGGAGCAACGCCTTAGAGTGGCGCCTAGGTTTCTCGGAACGTAGAAATGACCATACCTTTCACACTGGTTGCTATTGTTCCTGTTATACGATGGAAAAGCTGTTGTATTTATATTGTACCTTATTCTTCTGGCGTTGACTTCTAACGCACTAACTATTCGATCTGGTGGAGCTACACCCTAGAGTGAAACCTAGGTTGCCCGGAACGTAGAAATGACCATTACTTTCACACTCTTTGCAATTATTCATTTTATACGATGGAAAAGCTGTTGCATTTATATTGTATTTTATGCTTCTGGCGTTGACTTCTTAGGCCCTAACTATTCGATCTGGTGGAGCAACGCCTTAGAGTGAAGCCTTGGTTTCCCGGAACGTAGAAATGACCATCACTTTCATACTGGTTGCAATTATTCGTTTTATACGATGGAAAAACTGTTGTACTTATATTGTATTTTATGCTTGTGGCGTTGACTTCCAAGGCCGTAACTGTCCAATCTGTTGGAGTAACGCCCTAGGGTGAAGCCTAGGTTGCCCGGAAAGTAGAAATGACCATAACTTTCAAACTGGTTGCAATTATTCCTGTTATACGATGGAAAAACTGTTGTATTAATATTGTATTTTAGGCTTCTGGCGTTGACTTCTAAGGCAATAAGTATTCGATATGGTGGAGCAACGCCCTGGAGTGAAGCCTAGGGTGCCCGGAACATAGAAATGATCATAACCTTCACAGTGGTGGCTATTATTCGTTTTATTCGATGGAAAAACTGTTATATTTATATTGTATTTTATGCTTCCGGCGCTGACTTCTTAGGCCCTAACTATTCGATCTGGTGGAACAACGCCCTAGAGTGAAGTCTAGGTTGCTCGAAACGTAGAAATGACCATCACTTTCACACTGGTTGCAATTATTCATATTATATAATGGAAAACCTGTCGTATTTATATTGTATTTTATGCTCCTGGTGTTGACTTCTTAGGCCCTAACTATTCGATCTGGTGGAACAACGCCTTAGAGTGAAGCCTTGGTTTCCCGGAACGTAGAAATGACCATCACTTTCATACTGGTTGCAATTATTCGTTTTATACGATGGAAAAACTGTTGTACTTATATTGTATTTTATGCTTGTGGCGTTGATTTCCAAGGCCCTAACTGCCCAATCTGTTGGAGTAACGCCCTAAGGTGAAGCCTAGGTTGCCCGGAAAGTAGAAATGACCATAACTTTCAAACTGGTTGCAATTATTCCTGTTATACGATGGAAAAACTGTTGTATTAATATTGTATTTTAGGCTTCTGGCGTTGACTTCTAAGGCAATAAGTATTCGATATGGTGGAGCAACGCCTTAGAGTGAAGCCTTGGTTTCCCGGAACGTAGAAATGACCATCACTTTCATACTGGTGGCTATTATTCGTTTTATTCGATGGAAAAACTGTTATATTTATATTGTATTTTATGCTTCCGGCGCTGACTTCTTAGGCCCTAACTATTCGACCTGGTGGAACAACGCCCTAGAGTGAAGTCTAGGTTGCTCGAAACGTAGAAATGACCATCACTTTCACACTGGTTGCAATTATTCATATTATATAATGGAAAACCTGTTGTATTTATATTGTATTTTATGCTCCTGGTGTTGACTTGTTAGGCCCTAACTATTCGATCTGGTGGAGCAACGCCCTAGAGTGAAGCCTACGTTGCCCAGGAACGTAGAAATGACCATCACTTTCAAACTGGTTACAATTATTCCTGTTATACGATGGAAAAACTGTTGTATTTTTATTGCATTTTATGCTTCGGGCGTCGACTTCTAAGGCCCTAACTATTCAATCTGTTGGAGCAACGCCCTAGGGTGAAGCCTAGGTTGCACGGAAAGTAGAAATGTCCATAACTTTCATACTGGTTGCAAGTATTCGTTTTATACGATGGAAAAACTGTTGTATTTATATTGTATTTTTTGCTTCTGACGTTGACTTCTAAGGCAACAACTATTCGATCTGTTGGAGCAACGCCCTAGAGTGATGCCTAGGTTGCCCGGAACGTAGAAATGCCCATAACTTTCACACTGGTTGCAATTATTCGTTTTATACGATGGAAAAACTGTTGTATTTATATTGTATTTTATGCTTCTGGCGTTCACTTCTTAGGCCCTAACTATTCGATCTGTTGGAGCAACGCCCTAGAGTGAAGCCTAGGTTGCCCGGAACGTAGAAATGCCCATAACTTTCACACTGGTTGCAATTATTCGTTTTATACGATGGAAAAACTGCTGTATTTATACTGTATTTTATGCTTCTTGCGCTCACTTCTTAGGCCCTAACTATTCGATCTGGTGGAACATCGCCCTAGGGTGAAGCATAGGTTCCTGGAACGTAGAGATGATCATAACTTTCACAGTTGTAGCAATTATTCGATTTATACAACGGAAAAACTGTTCTATTAATTTTGTTTTTTATGTTTCGGGCGTTGACTTCTAAGGCACTATCTACTCGATCTGGTGGAGCAACGCCCTAGAGTGAAGCCTAGGTTGCCCGGAACGTAGAAATGACCATAACTTTCACACTGGTAGCAATTATTCGATTTATACGATGGAAAAACTGTTCTATTTATTTTGTGTTTTATGTTTCGCCCGTTGACTTCTAAGGCCCTAACAATTCGAACTGGTGGAGCATCGCCCTAGGGTGAAGCCTAGGTTGAACGGAAAGTAGAAATGTCCATAACTTTCATACTGGTTGCAATTATTCGTTTTATACGATGGAAAAACTGTTGTATTTATACTGTATTTTATGCTTCTGACGTTGACTTCTAACGCACTAACTATTCGATCTGGTGGAGCAACGCCCTAGAGTGAAACCTAGGTTGCCCGAAACGTAGAAATGACCATTACTTTCACCCTCTTTGCAATTATTCATTTTATACGATGGAAAAGCTGTTGCATTTATATTGTATTTTATGCTTCTGGCGCTGACTTCTTGGGCCCTAACTTTTCGATCTGGTGGAGCAACGCCTTAGAGTGACGCCTAGGTTGCCCGGAACGTATAAATGACCATCACTTTCAAACTGGTTTCAACTATCCCTGTTATATGTTGGAAAAACTGTTGCATTTTTGTTGTATTTTATGCTTCTGGCGTTGACTTCTTGGGCCCTAGCTGTTCGATCTGGTGGAGCAACGCCTTAGAGTGACGCCTATGTTGCCCGGAACGTAGAAATGACCATATATTTCACACTGGTTGCTATTGTTCCTGTTATACGATGGAAAAGCTGTTGTATTTATATTGTACCTTATGCTTCTGGCGTTGGCTTCTAAGGCACTAACTATTCGATCTGGTGGAGCTACGCCCTAGAGTGAAACCTAGGTTGCCCGGGACGTAGAAATGACCATTACTTTCACACTCTTTGCAATTATTCATTTTATACGATGGAAAAGCTGTTGCATTTATATTGTATTTTATGCTTCTGGCGTTGACTTCTTAGGCCCTAACTATTCGATCTGGTGGAGCAACGCCTTAGAGTGAAGCCTTGGTTTCCCGGAACGTAGAAATGACCATTACTTTCATACTGGAAGCAATTATTCGTTTTATACGATGGAAAAACTGTTGTACTTATATTGTATTTTATGCTTGTGGCGTTGACTTCCAAGGCCCTAACTGTCCAATCTGTTGGAGTAACGCCCTAGGGTGAATCCTAGGTTGCCCGGGAAGTAGAAATGACCATAACTTTCAAACTGGTAGCAATTATTCCTGTTATACGATGGAAAAACTGTTGCATTTATATTGTATTTTATGCTTCTGGCGTTGACTTCTTAGGCCCTAACTATTCGATCTGGTGGAGCAACGCCTTAGAGTGACGCCTAGGTTGCCCGGAACGTAGGAGTGACCATATCTTTTACACTGGTTGGTATTGTTCCTGTTATACGATGGAAAAGCTGTTGTATTTATATTGCACCTTATGCTTCTGGCGTTGACTTCTAAGGCCCTAACTATTCGATCTGGTGGAGCAACGCCCTAGGGTGAAGTCTTCGTTGCCCGGATAGTAAAAATGACCAGAACTTTCACACTGGTTGCAATTATTCGTTTTATACGATGGAAAAACTGTTCTATTTATTTTGTGTTTTATGTTTCGCCCGTTGACTCCTAAGGCCCTAACAATTCGATCTGGCGCAGCATCGGCCTAGGGTGAAGCCTATGTTGCCGGAAAGTAGAAATGTCCATAACTTTCATACTGGTTGCAATTATTCGTTTTATACGATGGAAAAACTGTTGTATTTATACTGTATTTTATGCTTCTGACGTTGACTTCTAACGCACTAACTATTCGATCTGGTGGAGCAGCGCCCTAGAGTGAAATCTAGGTTGCCCGGAACGTAGAAATGACCATTACTTTCACACTTTTTGCAATTTGTCATTTTATACGATGGAAAAGCTGTTGCATTTATATTGTATTTTATGCTTCTGGTGTTGACTTCTTAGGCCCTAACTATTCGTTCTGTTGGAGCAACGCCCAAGGGTGAAGCCTTGGTTGCCTGGATAGTAGAAATGTCCATAACTTTCATAGTGGTTGCAATTATTCGTTTTATAGGACGGAAAAACTGTTGTATTTATATTGTATTTTATGCTTCTGGCGTTCACTTCTTAGGCCCTAACTATTCGATCGGGTGGAACAACGCCCTAGTGTGAAGTCTAGGTTGCCCGAAACGTAGAAATGGCCATAACTTTCATACTGGTTGCAATTATTCGTTTTATACGATGGAAAAACCGTTGTATTTATACCGTATTTTATGCTTCTGACGTTGACTTCTAACGCACTAACTATTCGATCTGGTGGAGCAGCGCCCTAGAGTGAAATCTATGTTGCCCGGAACGTAGAAATGACCATTACTTTCACACTCTTTGCAATTTGTCATTTTATACGATGGAAAAGCTGTTGCATTTATATTGTATTTTATGCTTCTGGCGTTGACTTCTTAGGCCCTAACTATTCGATCTGGTGGAGCAACGCCTTAGAGTGACGCCTAGGTTGCCCGGAACGTAGAAATGACCATATCTTTCACACTGGTTGCTATTGTTCCTGTTATACGATGGAAAAGCTGTTGTATTTATATTGTACCTTATGCTTCTGGCATTGACTTCTAAGGCCCTAACTATTCGGTCTGGTGGAGCAACGCCCTAGGGTGAAGCCTTGGTTGCCCGGATAGTAGAAATGACCATAACTTTCATAGTGGTTGCAATTATTCGTTTTATAGGATGGAAAAACTGTTGTATTTATATTGTATTTTATGCTTCTGGCGTTGACTTCTGCGGCCCCAACTATCCGATCTGTTGGAGCAACGCCCTAGAGTGAAGCCTTGGTTTCCCGGAACGCAGAAATGACCATGACTTTCATACTGGTTGCAATTATCCGTTTTATACGATGGAAAAACTGTTGTGTTTATATTGTATTTTATGCTTCTGGCGTTGACTTCTAAGTCACTAGCTGTTCGATCTGGTGGAGCAACGCCCTAGAGTGAAGCTTAGGTTGCCCGGAACATAGAAATGACCATAACCTTCACACTGGTGGCTATTATTCGTTTTATTCGATGGAAAAACTGTTATATCTATATTGTATTTTATGCTTCCGGCGCTGACTTCTTAGGCCCTCACTATTCGATCTGGTGGAACAACGCCCTAGTGTGAAGTCTAGGATGCCCGAAACGTAGAAATGACCATCACTTTCACACTGGTTGCAATTATTCATATTATGGGATGGAAAACCTGTTGTATTTATATTGTATTTTATGCTCCTGGTGTTGACTTCTTAGGCCCTAACTATTCGATCTGGTGGAGCAACGCCCTAGAGTGAAGCCTAGGTTGCCCGGAACGTAGACATGACCATCACATTCAAACTGGTTACAATTATTACTGTTATACGATGGAAAAACTGTTGTATTTTTATTGCATTTTATGCTTCGGGCGTTGACTTCTAAGGCCCTAACTATTCAATCTGTTGGAGCAACGCCCTAGGGTGAAGCCTAGGTTGCACGGAAAGTAGAAATGTCGATAACTTTCATACTGGTTGCAATTATTCGTTTTATACGATGGAAAAACTGTTGTATTTATATTGTATTTTATGCTTCTGACGTTGACTTCTAAGGCACCAACTATTCGATCTGTTGGAGCAACGCCCCAGAGTGAAGCGTACATTGCCCGGAACGTAGAAATGACCATTACTTTCACACTCTTTGCAATTATTCATTTTATACGATGGAAAAGCTGTTGTATTTTTATTGTATTTTATGCTTCTGGCGTTGACTTCTTGGGCCCTAACTATTCGATCTGTTGGAGCAACGCCCTATAGTGAAGCCTACATTGCCCGGAACGTAGACATGACCATTACTTTCACACTCTTGGCAATTATTCATTTTATACGATGGAAAAACTGTTGTATTTATATTGCATTTTATGCTTCTGGCGTTGACTTCTGAGACCCTAACTATTCGATCTGTTGGAGCAACGCCCTAGAGTGAAGTCTTGGTTTCCCGGAACGTAGAAATGACCATAACTTTCACACTGGTTGCAATTATTCGTTTTATACGATGGAAAAACTGTTGTATTTATATTGTATTTTATGCTTCTGGCGTTGACTTCTAAGGCACTAACTGTTCGATCTGGTGGAGCAACGCCCTAGAGTGAAGCTTAGGTTGCCCGGAACATAGAAATGACCATAACCTTCACACTGGTGGCTATTATTCGTTTTATTCGATGGAAATACTGTTATATTTATATTGCATTTTATGATTCTGGCGCTGACTTCTTAGGCCCTAACTATTCGATCGGGTGGAACAACGCCCTAGGGTGAAGCCTAGGTTGCCCGGAAAGTAGAAATGACAATAACTTTCAAATTGGTTGCAATTATTCCTGTTATACGATGGAAAAACTGATGTATTTATATTGTATTTTATGCTTCTGGCGTTGACTTCTGAGGCACTAAGTATTCGATATGGTGGAGCAACGCCCTAGAGTGAAGTCTAGGGTGCCCGGAACGTAGAAATGACCATCACTTTCATACTGGTTGCAATTATTCGTTTTATACGATGGAAAAACTGTTGTATTTATATTGTATTTTATGCTTCTGACGTTGACTTCTAAGGCACCAACTATTCGATCTGTTGGGGCAAGGCCCTAGAGTGAAGCCTAGGTTGCCCGGAACGTAGAAATGACCATAACTTTCACACTGGTTGCAATTATTCGTTTTATACGATGGAAAAACTGTTGTATTTATATTGTATTTTATTCTTCTGGCGTTCACTTCTTAGGCCCTAACTATTCGATCGGGTGGAACAACGCCCTAGGGTGAAGCCTAGATTGCCCGGAAAGTAGAAATGACCATAACTTTCAAACTGGTTGCAATTATTCCTGTTATACGATGGAAAAACTGTTGTATTTATATTTTATTTTATGCTTCTGACGTTGACTTCTAAGGCACTAAGTATTCGATATGGTGGAGCAACGCCCTAGAGTGAAGCCTAGGGTGCCCGGAAAGTAGTATTGACCATAACTTTCATACTCGTTGCAATTATACGTTTCATACGATGGAAAAGCTGTTGTATTTATATTGTATTTTATGCTTCTTGCGCTCACTTCTTAGGCCCTAACTATTCGATCTGGTGGAACATCGCCCTAGGGTGAAGCCTAGGTTTCCCGGAACGTAGAGATGACCATAACTTTCACAGTTGTAGCAATTATTCGATTTATACAATGGAAAAACTGTTCTATTAATTTTGTTTTTTATGTTTCGGGCGTTGACTTCTAAGGCACTAACTACTCGATCTGGTGGAGCAACGCCCTAGAGTGAAGCCTAGGTTGCCCGGAACGTAGAAATGACCATAACTTTCACACTGGTAGCAATTATTCGATTTATACGATGGAAAAACTGTTGTATTTATACTGCATTTTATGCTTCTGGCGTTGACTTCTGAGACCATAACTATTCGATCTGTTGGAGCAACGCCCTAGAGTGAAGCCTTGGTTTCCCTGAACGTAGAAATGACGATGACTTTCGTACTGGTTGCAATTATTCGTTTTATACGATGGAAAAACTGTTGTATTTATATTGTATTTTATGCTTCTGGCGTTGACTTCTAAGGCACTAACTGTTCGATCTGGTGGAGCAACGCCCTAGAGTGAAGCTTAGGTTGCCCGGAACATAGAAATGACCATAACCTTCACACTGGTGGCTATTATTCGTTTTATTCGATGGAAAAACTGTTATATTTATATTGTATTTTATGATTCTGGCGCTGACTTCTTAGGCCCTAACTATTCGATCGGGTGGAACAACGCCCTAGGGTGAAGCCTAGGTCGCCCGGAAAGTAGAAACGACAATAACTTTCAAACTGGTTGCAATTATTCCTGTTATACGATGGAAAGCTGTTGTATTTATATTGTATTTTATGCTTCTGGCGTTGACTTCTGAGGCACTAAGTATTCGATATGGTGGAGCAACGCCCTAGAGTGAAGCCTAGGGTGCCCGGAACGTAGAAATGACCATCACTTTCATACTGGTTGCGATTATTCGTTTTATACGATGGAAAAACTGTTGTATTTATATTGTATTTTATGCTTCTGACGTTGACTTCTAAGGCACCAACTATTCGATCTGTTGGAGCAACGCCCTAGAGTGAGGCCTAGGTTGCCCGGAACGTAGAAATGACCATAACTTTCACACTGGTTTCAATTATTCGTTTTATACGATGGAAAAACTGTTGTATTTATATTGTATTTTATGCTTCTGGCGTTCACTTCTTAGGCCCTAACTATTCGATCGGGTGGAACAACGCCCTAGGGTGAAGCCTAGATTGCCCGGAAAGTTGAAATGACCATAACTTTCAAACTGGTTGCAATTATTCCTGTTATACGATGGAAAAACTGTTGTATTTATATTGTATTTTATGCTTCTGACGTTGACTTCTAAGGCACTAAGTATTCGATCTGTAGGGGCAACGCCCTAGAGTGAAGCCTAGGTTGCCCGGAACGTAGAAATGACCATAAATTTCACACTGGTTGCAATTATTCGTTTTAGACGACGGAAAAACTGTTGTATTTATATTGTATTTTATGCCTCTGGCGTGCACTTCTTAGGCCCTAACTATTCGATCTGTTGGAGCATCGTCCTAGGGTGTAGCCTAGGTTGCCCGGAAAGTAGAAATGTCCATAACTTTCATACTGGCTGCAATTACTCGTTTTATACGATTGAAAAGCTGTTGTATTTATACTGTATTTTATGCTTCTGACGTTGACTTCTAACGCACTAACTATTCGATCTGGTGGAGCAACGCCCTAGAGTGAAATCTAGGTTGCCCGGAACGTAGAAATGACCATTACTTTCACACTCTTTGCAATTATTCATTTTATGCGATGGAAAAGCTGTTGCATTTATATTGTATTTTATGCTTCTGGCGTTGACTTCTTGGGCCCTAACTATTCGATCTGGTGGAGCAACGCCCTAGGGTGAATCCTAGGTTGCCCGGGAAGTAGAAATCACCATTACTTTCATACTGGATGCAACTATCCGTTTTATACGATGGAAAAACTGTTGTATTTATATTGCATTTTATGCTTCTGGCGTTCACTTCCTAGGCCTTAACTATTCGATCTGGTGGAAGAACGCACTAGGGTGAAGCCTAGGTTGCCCGGAACGTAGAAATGACCATAACTTTCACACTGGTATCAATTATTCGATTTATACAACGGAAAAACTGTTCTGTTTATTTTGTGTTTTATGTTTCGCGCGTTGACTTCTAAGGCCGGGCAATCTGGGCTTCACCCTAGGGCGTTCCTCCACTAGATCGAATAGTTAGGGCCTTAAAAGACAACGCCAGAAGCATAAGATACAATATAAATACAACAGTTTTTCCATCGTATAACAGGAATAATTGCACCCAGTGTGAAAGCGATGTTCATTTCTAAGTTCCTGCCAACCTAGGCTTCACTCTACGGCGTTAGTCCACCAGATCCAATAGTTAGGGCGTAAGAAATCAACGCCAGCAGCATAAAATATTAAATAAATAGAACAGTTTTTCCATTGTATAAAACGAATAATAGCAACCAGTGTGAATGTTATGGTCATTTCTACGTTCCGGGCAATCTAGGCTTCACTATAGGGCGTTGCTCCACCACATCGAATAGCTACGGCCTTAGAAGCCAACGCCAGAAGCAAAAAATACAATTTAAATACAACAGTTTTTCCATCGTATAGAACGAATAATTGCATCCAGTGTGAAAGCAATGGCCATTTCTACGGTCCGGGTAACCTAGGCTTCACTCTAGTGCGTTGCTCCAAAAGATCGAATAGTTAGGGCCTTAGATGTCAACGCCCGAAGCATAAAATACAATAAAGATACAACAGTTTTTCCATCGTATAACAGGAGTAATTGCAACCAGTGTGAAAGGGATGGTCATTTCTACGTTCCGGGCAACCTACGCTTCACTCTATGGCGTTGTTCCACCAGATCGAATTGTTAGGGCCTTAGAAGTCAACGCCAGAAGTAGAAAATACAAAACAAGTACAACAGTCTTTCCAACGTATAGAACGAATAATTGCAACCAGTGTGAAAGTTATGGCCACTTCTACGTTCCGGGCAACCTAGGCGTCACTCTAGTGCGTTGCTCCAACACATCGAATAGTTAGGGCCTTAGAAGTCAAAGCTCGAAGCATAAAATACAATAAAGATACACAGTGTTTCCATCGTATAACAGGAGTAATTGCAACCAGTGTGAAATGGATGGTCATTTCTACGTTCCGAGCAACCTAGGCATCACTCTATGGCGTTGCTCCACCAGATCCAATTGTTAGGGCCTTAGAAGTCAATGCAAGAAGCATAAAATACAATATAAATACAACAGTTTGTCCATCGTATAACATTAATAATTGCAACCAGTGTGAAGGTAATGGTCATTTCTACTATCCGGGCAACAGAGGCTTCACTCTAGGGCGTTGCTCCTCCAGATCGAATAGTTAGGGACTTAGAAGTCAACGCCAGAGGCATACAATACAATAAAAATACAACAGTTTTTTATAGTATAACGGGAATAATTCCAAGCAGGTTGAAAGTAATGGTCACTTCTATCTTCCGTGCAACCTAGGCTCAACTCCAGGGCGTTGCTCCTCCAGATCGAATAGTTAGGGCCTTGGAAGTCAACGCACGAAGCATAAAATACAATAAAGATACAACAGTTTTGCCATCGTATAACTTGAATAATTCCAACCAGTGTGAATGTGATAGTCGCTTCAACGTTCCTGGCAGCCTAGGCTTCAATCTAGGTCGTTGTTCCTCTAGATCGAATTGTTAGGGCCTTAGAAGTCAAAGCACGAAGCATAAAATACAATAAAGATACACAGTTTTTCCATCGTATAACAGGAGTAATTGCAACCAGTGTGAAAGGGATGGTCATTTCTACGTTCCGAGCAACATAGGCTTCACTCTATGGCGTTGTTCCACCAGATCGAATTGATAGGGCCTTAGAAGTCAACGCCAGAAATATAAAGTACAAAACAAATACAACAGACATTCCATCGTATAAATTGAATAATTGCAAACAGTGTGAAGGTACCGTTCATTTCTACGTTCCTGGCAACCTCGGCTTGACTCTAGGGCGTTGCTCCACCAGATCGAATAGTTAGGGCTTTAGAAGTCAACGCCAGAAGCGTAAAATACAATATAAATACAACAGTTTTTCCATCGTATAAAACGAATAATTGAATCCAATGTGAACGTAAAGGCCCTTTCTACGTCCCGGGCGTCCTAGGCTTCAGCCTATTACGTGGCTCCGCCAGGTCGATTTGTTAAGGCCTAACAAGTCAGCGCCAGAAGCATAAAATACAATATAAATACAACAGTTTTTCCATTGTATAAGACGAATAATTGCAACCAGTGTGAAAGTGATGGTCACTTCTACGTTTCGGGCAGCCTAGGCTTCACTCTAGGGTGTTGCTCCACCAGATCGAATAGTTGTGGCCTTAGAAGTCAACGCCCGAAGCATAAAATACAAAATAAATAGAACAGTTTTTCCATCGTATAAAACGAATAATAGCAATCAGTGTGAAAGTTATGGTCATTTCTACGTGCCGGGCAACCTAGGCTTCAGCCTAGTACGTGGCTCCACCATATCGAATTGTTAGATCCTAAGAAGTAAGCGCCCGAAGCATAAAATACAATAAAGATACAACAGTTTTTCCATCGTATAACAGGAGTAATTGCAACCAGTGTGAAATGGATGGTCATTTCTACGTTCCGAGCTACCTAGGCATCACTCTATGGCGTTGCTCCACTAGATCGAATTGTTAGGGCCTTAGAAGTCAACGCAAGAAGCATAAAATACAATATAAATACAACAGTTTGTCCATCGTGTAACAGGAATAAATGCAACCAGTGTGAAGGTAATGGTCATTTCTACGTTCCGGGCAACCTAGGCTTCACTCTAGGGCGTTGGTCCACCAGATCGAATAGCTACGACCTTAGAAGTCGACGCCAGAAGCATAAAATACAATGTAAATACAACAGCTTTTCCATCGTATAAAATTAATAATTGCAATCAGTGTGAATGTAAGGGTCATTTCTACGCTCCGGTCAACCTAGGCTTCACTCTAGGGCGTTGCTCCACCAGATCGAAGAGCTAGGGCCTTAGAAGACAACGCCCGAAGCATAAAATACAAAATAAATAGAACAGTCTTTCCATCGTATAAAACGAATAATTGCAGACAGTGTGAAAGTTATGGTCATTTCTACGTCCCGGGCAGCCTAGGCTTCACTCTAGGGCGTTGCTCCACCAGAAGAATAGATAGGGCCTAAGAAGTCAACGCTAGAAGCATAAAATACAATATAAATACAACAGATTTTCCATCCTATAAAACGGATAATTGCAACCAGTGTGAAAGTGATGGTCATTTCTACGTTTCGGGCAGCCTAGGCTCCACTCTAGGGCGTTGTTCCACCAGATCGAATAGATACGGAGTTAGAAGTCAAAGCCAGAAGCATAAAATACAATATAAATACAACAACTTCTCCATCGTATAAAATGAATAATTGCATCAACTGTGAAGGTAATGGTCATTTCTACGTTCCGGGCAACCTAGGCTTCACTCTGGGGCGTTGCTCCTCCAGATCGAATAGTTATGGCCTAAGAAGTCAGCGCCAGAAGCATAAAATACAAAATAAATGCAGCAGTCTTTCCATCGTGTAAAACTAATAACAGCAACCAGTGTGAAACTTATTGCCATATCTACGTTCCGGGCAACCTAGGCTTCACTGTAGAGCGTCGCTCCACCAGATCGAACGGGTAGGGCCTTAGAAGTCAACGCCAGAAGAATAAAATACAATATAAATACAAGAGTTTTTCCATTGTATAAAATGAATAATGGCAAACAGCGTGAAAGTGATGGTCATTTCTACGTTCCGTGCAACCTTGGCTTCGCTCTAGGGCGTTGGTCCACGAGATCGAATGGCTATGGACTTAGAATTCAACGCCAGAGGCAAAAAATACAATAAAAATACAACAGTCATTCCATCGTATGACAGGAATAATTGCAAACATTGTGAAGGTAATGATCATTTCTACGCTCCGGGCAACCTAGGCTTCACTCTAGGGTGTTGCTCCACCAGATCGAATAGTTGTGGCCTTAGAAGTCAACGCCCGAAGCATAAAATACAAAATAAATAGAACAGTTTTTCCATCGTATAAAACGAATAATAGCAATCAGTGTGAAAGTTATGGTCATTTCTACGTGCCGGGCAGCCTAGGCTTCAGCCTATTACGTGGCTCCACCATATCGAATTGTTAGGGCCTAAGAAGTAAGCGCCCGAAGCATAAAATACAATAAAGATACAACAGTTTTTCCATCGTATAACAGGTGTAATTGCAACCAGTGTGAAATGGATGGTCATTTCTACGTTCCGAGCTACCTAGGCATCACTCTATGGCGTTGCTCCACTAGATCGAATTGTTAGGGCCTTAGAAGTCAACGCAAGAAGCATAAAATGCAATATAAATACAACAGTTTGTCCATCGTGTAACAGGAATAAATGCAACCAGTGTGAAGGCAATGGTCATTTCTACGTTCCGGGCAACCTAGGCTTCACTCTAGGGCGTTGGTCCACCAGATCGAATAGCTACGACCTTAGAAGTCAACGCCAGAAGCATAAAATACAATGTAAATACAACAGCTTTTCCATCGTATAAAATTAATAATTGCAATCAGTGTGAATGTAATGGACATTTCTACGCTCCGGTCAACCTAGGCTTCACTCTAGGGCGTTGCTCCACCAGATCGAAGAGCTAGGGCCTTAGAAGACAACGCCCGAAGCATAAAATACAAAATAAATGGAACAGTCTTTCCATCGTATAAAACGAATAATTGCAGCCAGTGTGAAAGTTATGATCATTTCTACGTTCCGGGCAACCTAGGCTTCAGCCTATTACGTGGCTCCACCATATCGAATTGTTAGGGCCTAAGAAGTCAGCGCCAGAAGCATAAAATACAATATAAATACAACAGTTTTACCATCGTATAAAACGAATAATTGCAACCAGTGTGAAGGTAATGGTCTTTTCTACGCTCCGGGTAACCTAGGCTACACTCTCGGGCGGTGCTCCACCAGATCAATTAGTTAGGGACTTAGAAGACAACGCCAGAAATATAAAATACAAAACAAATACAACAGTTTTTCCATCGTATAAAACGAATAATTGCAACCAGTGTGAAAGTGATGGTCACTTCTACGTTTCGGGCAGCCTAGGCTTCACTCTAGGGCGTTGCTCCACCAGAAGAATAGATAGGGCCTAAGAAGTCAACGCTAGAAGCATAAAATACAATATAAATACAACAGATTTTCCATCGTATAAAACGAATAATAGCAACCAGTGAGAAAGTTATGGTCATTTCTACGGTCCTGGCCACCTAGGCTTCACTCTAGGGCGTTGCTCCGACAGATCGAATAGTTAGGGCCTCATAAGGCAACGCCCGAGGCATAAAATACAGAATAAATAGAACAGTTTTTCCATAGTATAAAACGAATAATTGCAACCAGTGTGAAGGTAATGGTCATTTCTACTATCCGGGCAACAGAGGCTTCACTCTAGGGCGTTGCTCCTCCAGATCGAATAGTTAGGGACTTAGAAGTCAACGCCAGAGGCATACAATACAATAAAAATACAACAGTTTTTTATAGTATAACGGGAATAATTCCAAGCAGGTTGAAAGTAATGGTCACTTCTATCTTCCGTGCAACCTAGGCTCAACTCCAGGGCGTTGCTCCTCCAGATCGAATAGTTAGGGCCTTGGAAGTCAACGCACGAAGCATAAAATACAATAAAGATACAACAGTTTTGCCATCGTATAACTTGAATAATTCCAACCAGTGTGAATGTGATAGTCGCTTCAACGTTCCTGGCAGCCTAGGCTTCAATCTAGGTCGTTGTTCCTCCAGATCGAATTGTTAGGGCCTTAGAAGTCAAAGCACGAAGCATAAAATACAATAAAGATACACAGTTTTTCCATCGTATAACAGGAGTAATTGCAACCAGTGTGAAAGGGATGGTCATTTCTACGTTCCGAGCAACATAGGCTTCACTCTATGGCGTTGTTCCACCAGATCGAATTGATAGGGCCTTAGAAGTCAACGCCAGAAATATAAAGTACAAAACAAATACAACAGACATTCCATCGTATAAATTGAATAATTGCAAACAGTGTGAAGGTACCGTTCATTTCTACGTTCCTGGCAACCTCGGCTTGACTCTAGGGCGTTGCTCCACCAGATCGAATAGTTAGGGCTTTAGAAGTCAACGCCAGAAGCGTAAAATACAATATAAATACAACAGTTTTTCCATCGTATAAAACGAATAATTGAATCCAATGTGAACGTAATGGCCCTTTCTACGTCCCGGGCGTCCTAGGCTTCAGCCTATTACGTGGCTCCGCCAGGTCGATTTGTTAAGGCCTAACAAGTCAGCGCCAGAAGCATAAAATACAATATAAATACAACAGTTTTTCCATTGTATAAGACGAATAATTGCAACCAGTGTGAAAGTGATGGTCACTTCTACGTTTCGGGCAGCCTAGGCTTCACTCTAGGGTGTTGCTCCACCAGATCGAATAGTTGTGGCCTTAGAAGTCAACGCCCGAAGCATAAAATACAAAATAAATAGAACAGTTTTTCCATCGTATAAAACGAATAATAGCAATCAGTGTGAAAGTTATGGTCATTTCTACGTGCCGGGCAACCTAGGCTTCAGCCTAGTACGTGGCTCCACCATATCGAATTGTTAGATCCTAAGAAGTAAGCGCCCGAAGCATAAAATACAATAAAGATACAACAGTTTTTCCATCGTATAACAGGAGTAATTGCAACCAGTGTGAAATGGATGGTCATTTCTACGTTCCGAGCTACCTAGGCATCACTCTATGGCGTTGCTCCACTAGATCGAATTGTTAGGGCCTTAGAAGTCAACGCAAGAAGCATAAAATACAATATAAATACAACAGTTTGTCCATCGTGTAACAGGAATAAATGCAACCAGTGTGAAGGTAATGGTCATTTCTACGTTCCGGGCAACCTAGGCTTCACTCTAGGGCGTTGGTCCACCAGATCGAATAGCTACGACCTTAGAAGTCGACGCCAGAAGCATAAAATACAATGTAAATACAACAGCTTTTCCATCGTATAAAATTAATAATTGCAATCAGTGTGAATGTAAGGGTCATTTCTACGCTCCGGTCAACCTAGGCTTCACTCTAGGGCGTTGCTCCACCAGATCGAAGAGCTAGGGCCTTAGAAGACAACGCCCGAAGCATAAAATACAAAATAAATAGAACAGTCTTTCCATCGTATAAAACGAATAATTGCAGACAGTGTGAAAGTTATGGTCATTTCTACGTCCCGGGCAGCCTAGGCTTCACTCTAGGGCGTTGCTCCACCAGAAGAATAGATAGGGCCTAAGAAGTCAACGCTAGAAGCATAAAATACAATATAAATACAACAGATTTTCCATCCTATAAAACGGATAATTGCAACCAGTGTGAAAGTGATGGTCATTTCTACGTTTCGGGCAGCCTAGGCTCCACTCTAGGGCGTTGTTCCACCAGATCGAATAGATACGGAGTTAGAAGTCAAAGCCAGAAGCATAAAATACAATATAAATACAACAACTTCTCCATCGTATAAAATGAATAATTGCATCAACTGTGAAGGTAATGGTCATTTCTACGTTCCGGGCAACCTAGGCTTCACTCTGGGGCGTTGCTCCTCCAGATCGAATAGTTATGGCCTAAGAAGTCAGCGCCAGAAGCATAAAATACAAAATAAATGCAGCAGTCTTTCCATCGTGTAAAACTAATAACAGCAACCAGTGTGAAACTTATTGCCATATCTACGTTCCGGGCAACCTAGGCTTCACTGTAGAGCGTCGCTCCACCAGATCGAACGGGTAGGGCCTTAGAAGTCAACGCCAGAAGAATAAAATACAATATAAATACAAGAGTTTTTCCATTGTATAAAATGAATAATGGCAAACAGCGTGAAAGTGATGGTCATTTCTACGTTCCGTGCAACCTTGGCTTCGCTCTAGGGCGTTGGTCCACGAGATCGAATGGCTATGGACTTAGAATTCAACGCCAGAGGCAAAAAATACAATAAAAATACAACAGTCATTCCATCGTATGACAGGAATAATTGCAAACATTGTGAAGGTAATGATCATTTCTACGCTCCGGGCAACCTAGGCTTCACTCTAGGGTGTTGCTCCACCAGATCGAATAGTTGTGGCCTTAGAAGTCAACGCCCGAAGCATAAAATACAAAATAAATAGAACAGTTTTTCCATCGTATAAAACGAATAATAGCAATCAGTGTGAAAGTTATGGTCATTTCTACGTGCCGGGCAGCCTAGGCTTCAGCCTATTACGTGGCTCCACCATATCGAATTGTTAGGGCCTAAGAAGTAAGCGCCCGAAGCATAAAATACAATAAAGATACAACAGTTTTTCCATCGTATAACAGGTGTAATTGCAACCAGTGTGAAATGGATGGTCATTTCTACGTTCCGAGCTACCTAGGCATCACTCTATGGCGTTGCTCCACTAGATCGAATTGTTAGGGCCTTAGAAGTCAACGCAAGAAGCATAAAATGCAATATAAATACAACAGTTTGTCCATCGTGTAACAGGAATAAATGCAACCAGTGTGAAGGCAATGGTCATTTCTACGTTCCGGGCAACCTAGGCTTCACTCTAGGGCGTTGGTCCACCAGATCGAATAGCTACGACCTTAGAAGTCAACGCCAGAAGCATAAAATACAATGTAAATACAACAGCTTTTCCATCGTATAAAATTAATAATTGCAATCAGTGTGAATGTAATGGTCATTTCTACGCTCCGGTCAACCTAGGCTTCACTCTAGGGCGTTGCTCCACCAGATCGAAGAGCTAGGGCCTTAGAAGACAACGCCCGAAGCATAAAATACAAAATAAATGGAACAGTCTTTCCACCGTATAAAACGAATAATTGCAGACAGTGTGAAAGTTATGGTCATTTCTACGTTCCGTGCAACCTAGGCTTCAATCTAGGGCGTTGCTCAACCAGATCGAATAGTTATGGCCTAAGAAGACAACGCCAGAAGCATAAAATACAATATTATTGGAACAGTTTTTCCATTGCATAGAACGAATAATTCCAACCAGTATGAACGTTATGGTCATTTCTACGTTCCGGGGCACCTAGGCTTCACCCTGGGACGTGGCTCCACCATATCGAATAGTTAGGGCCTATGAAGTCAACGCCAGAAGCATAAAATACAAAATAAATTCAACAGTTTTTCCATCGTATAAAACGAATAATTGCAACCAGTGTGAAAGTGAAGGTCATTTCTACGTTTCGGGCAGCCTAGGCTTCACTCGAGGGCGTTGCTCCACCAGAAGAATTGATAGGGCCTAAGAAGTCAACGCTAGAAGCATAAAATGCAATATAAATACAACAGATATTCCATCGTATAAATCGAATAATAGCAACCAGTGTGATAGTTATGGTCATTTCTGCGGTCCGGGCCACCTAGGCTTCACTCCAGGGCGTTGCTCCGACAGATCGAATAGTTAGGGCCTCATAAGGCAACGCCCGAGGCATAAAATACAAAATAAATAGAACAGTTTTTCCATTGTATAAAACGAATTATTGCAACCAGTGTGAAAGTTATGGTCATTTCTACGCTCCGTACAACCTAGGCTTCACTCTAGGGCGTTGGTCCACCACATCGAATAGTTATGACGTAAGAAGTCAACGCCATAAGCATAAAATACAATATAAATACAACAGTTTTTCCATTGTACAAAACGAATAATTGCAACCAGTATGAACGTTATGGTCATTTCTACGTTCCGGGAAACCTAGGCTTCACCCTAGGATGTGGCTCCACCATATCGAATATTTAGGGCCTTAGAAGTCAACGCCCGAAGCATAAAATACAATATAAATATAACAGCTTTTCCATCGTATAAAATGAATAATTGCAATCAGTTTGAATGTAATGGTCATTTCTACGCTCCGGTCAACCTAGGCTTCACTCTAGGGCGTTGCTCCACCAGATCGAAGAGTTAGGGCCTTAGAAGACAACGCCCGAAGCATAAAATACAAGATAAATAGAACAGTCTTTCCATCGTATAAAACGAATAATTGCAGCCAGTGTGAAAGTTATGGTCATTTCTACGTTCCGTGCAACCTAGGTTTCAATCTAGAGCGTTGCTCCACCAGGTCGAACAGCTATGGCATCAGAAGTCAACGCCAGAAGCATAAAATACAATATAAATGAAACAGATTTTCCATTGTATAAAACGAATAATTGCAAGCAGTATGAACGTTATGGCCATTTCTGCGTTCCGGGCCACCTAGGCTTCACACTAGGGCGTTGCTCCACCAGATCGAACAGCTATGGCCTAAGAAGTTAACGCCAGAAGCATAAAATAAAATATAAATACAACAGTTTTTCCATGGTGTAAAACGGATAATAGCAACCAGTGTGAAAGTAATGATCATTTCGACGTTTCGGGCATCCTAGACTTAACTCTGGGGCATTGCTCCACCAGTTCGAAGACTTAGGGCCTTAGAAGTCAACGCCAGAAGCATGAAATACAAAATAAATTGAACAGTTTTTCCATCGTATAAAACGAATGATTGCAACCAGTGTGAAAGTTATAGTCATTTCTACGTTCCGTGCAGCCTAGGCTTCACTCTAGGGCGCTGGTCCACCAGATCGAATATATAGGGCCTAAGAAGTCAACGCCAGAAGCATAGACTACAATATAAATACAACAGTTTTTCCATTGTATAAAACGAATAATTGCAACGAGTATGAACGTTATGGTCATTTCTACGTACCGGGCAACCTAGGCTTCACCCTAGGACGTGGCTCCACCATATCGAATAGTTAGGGCCTTAGAAGTAAACGCCCGAAACATAAAATACAATAAAAGTACAACAGTTTTTCCATCCTATAACAGGAATAATTGCAACCAGTGTGAAAGTAATGGTCGTTTCTACGTTCCCGCCAACATAGGCTTCACTCCAGGGCGTTGCTCCGACAGATCGAATAGTTAGGGCCTCATAAGGCAACGCCCGAGGCATAAAATACAAAATAAATTCAACAGTTTTTCCATCGTATAAAACGAATAATTGCAACCAGTGTGAAAGTGAAGGTCATTTCTACGTTTCGGCAGCCTAGGCTTCACTCGAGGGCGTTGCTCCACCAGAAGAATAGATAGGGCCTAAGAAGTCAACGCTGGAGGCATAAAATACAATATAAATACAACAGATTTTCCATCGTATAAATCGAATAATAGCAACCAGTGTAAAAGTTATGGTCATTTCTACGGTCCGGGCCACCTAGGCTTCACTCCAGGGCGTTGCTCCGACAGATCGAATAGTTAGGGCCTTAGAAGTCAACGCCACAAGGATAAAATACAATATAAATAGAACAGTTTTTCTATCGTATACAATGAATAATTGCAAACCGTGCGAAAGTAATGGCCATTTCTACGTTCCGGACAACCTAGGCATCTTTCTAGGGCGTTGCTCAACCAGATCGAATAGCTATGGACTTAGAATTCAACGCCAGAGGCAAAAAATACAATATAAATACAACAGTTTTTCCATCATATAAAACGAATGATAGCAACCAGTGTGAAGGTTATGGTCATTTCTACGTGCCGGGCAACCTAGGCTTCAGCCTAGTACGTGGCTCCACCATATCGAATTGTTAGATCCTAAGAAGTAAGCGCCAGAAGCATAAAATACAATAAAGATACAACAGTTTTTCCATCGTATAACAGGAGTAATTGCAACCAGTGTGAAATGGATGGTCATTTCTACGTTCCGAGCTACCTAGGCATCACTCTATGGCGTTGCTCCACTAGATCGAATTGTTAGGGCCTTAGAAGTCAACGCAAGAAGCATAAAATACAATATAAATACAACAGTTTGTCCATCGTGTAACAGGAATAAATGCAACCAGTGTGAAGGTAATGGTCATTTCTACGTTCCGGGCAACCTAGGCTTCACTCTAGGGCGTTGGTCCACCAGATCGAATAGCTACGACCTTAGAAGTCGACGCCAGAAGCATAAAATACAATGTAAATACAACAGCTTTTCCATCGTATAAAATTAATAATTGCAATCAGTGTGAATGTAATGGACATTTCTACGCTCCGGTCAACCTAGGCTTCACTCTAGGGCGTTGCTCCACCAGATCGAAGAGCTAGGGCCTTAGAAGACAACGCCCGAAGCATAAAATACAAAATAAATGGAACAGTCTTTCCATCGTATAAAACGAATAATTGCAGCCAGTGTGAAAGTTATGGTCATTTCTACGTTCCGGGCAACCTAGGCTTCAGCCTATTACGTGGCTCCACCATATCGAATTGTTAGGGCCTAAGAAGTCAGCGCCAGAAGCATAAAATACAATATAAATACAACAGTTTTACCATCGTATAAAACGAATAATTGCAACCAGTGTGAAGGTAATGGTCTTTTCTACGCTCCGGGCAACCTAGGCTTCACTCTAGGGTGTTGCTCCACCAGATCGAATAGTTATGGCCTTAGAAGTCAACGCCCGAAGCATAAAATACAAAATAAATAGAACAGTTTTTCCATCGTATAAAACGAATAATAGCAATCAGTGTGAAAGTTATGGTCATTTCTACGTTCCGGGCAACCTAGGCTTCAGCCTATTGCGTGGCTCCACCATATCGAATTGTTAGGGCCTAAGAAGGCAACGCAAGAACCATAAAATACAATATAAATACAACAGTTTTCCCATTGTATAAAACGAATAATTGCAACCAGTGTGAAAGTTATGGTCATTTCTACGTTTTGTGCAACCTAGGCTTCACTCTAGGGCGTTGGTCCACCAGATCGAATAGTTATGGCCTAAGAAGTCCACGCCAGAATCATAAAATACAATATAAATACAACAGTTTTTCCAATGCATAAAACGAATAATTGCAGCCAGTATGATCGTTATGGTCATTTCTACGTTCCAGGCAACCTAGGCGTCGCCCTAGGACGTGGCACCACCATATCGAATAATTAGGGCCTTAGAAGTCAACCCCCGAAGCATAAAGTACAATAAAAATACAACAGTCTTTCCATCGTATAAATCGAATAATTGCAACCAGTGTAAAAGTAACGGCCATTTCTTCGTTGCGGGCAACCTTGGCTTCGCTCTAGCGCGTTCCACCAACAAATCGAGTAGCTAGAGACTTAGAAGTCAACGCCAGAAGCATAAAATACAATAAAGATACAAAAGCTTTTCCATTGTATAACAGGAATGATTGCAACCAGTGTGAAAGTGATGGTTATTGCCACGTTCCAGTCAACCTAGGCTACACTCTAGGGCGTTCCTCCACCACATCGATTAGTTAGGGCCTTAGAAGTCAACGCCACAAGAATAAAATACAATATAAATAGAACAGTTTTTCCATCGTATACAATGAATAATTGCAAAAACTGTGTGAAAGCAATGGCCATTTCTACGTTCCGGGTAACCTAGGCATCACTCTAGGGCGTTGCTCCACCATATCGAATAGTTAGGGCCTAAGATGTCAACGCCAGAAGCATAAAATACAATATAAATACAACAGCTTTTCCGTCGTATAAAACAAATAATTGCAGTCAGTGTGAAAGTTATGGTTATTTCTACGTTCCGTGCAACCTAGGCTTCAATCTAGGGCGTTGCTCCACCAGATCGAATCGTTATGGCCTAAGAAGAAAACGCCAGAAGCATAAAATACAATATAAATACAACAGTTTTTCCATTGTATAAAACGAGTAATTGCAACCAGTGTGAAAGTTATGGTCATTTCTACTTTCCCGGCAACCTAGGCTTCACCCTAGGGCGTTGCTCCACCAGGTCGAATAGCTAGGGCCTAAGAAGTCAACGCCAGAAGTATAAAACACGATATAAATAAAACAGCTTTTACATCGTATAAAACGAATAATAGCAACGAGTGTGAAAGTTATGGTCATTTCAACGTTCCGGGCAATCTAGGCTTCACTCTAGGGCGTTGCTCCACCAGATCAATCAGTTCGGGCCTTAGAAGTCAACGCCAGAAGCTTAAAATACAATATAAATATAACAGTCTTTCCATCGTAAAAAACGAAAGATAGCAACCAGTGTGAAAGTTATGGTCATTTCTACGTTCCGGGCAACCTAGGCTTCACTCTAGGGCGTTGCTCCACCAGATCGAATAGTTAGGGCCTCAGAAGTCAACGCCCGAAGCATAAAATACGAAATAAATAAAACAGTTTTTCCATCGTATAAAACGAATAATTGCTACCAGTGTGAAAGTTATGGTCATTTCTACGTTCCGCGCAACCTGGGCTTTACCCTAGGGCGTTGTTCCACCAGATGGAATAGTTAGGGCCTAAGAAGTCAACGCCAGAAGCATAAAATACGATATAAATACAACAGCTTTTCCATCGTATTAAACGAATAATTGCAACCAGTGTGGAAGTTATGGTCATTTCTACGCTCCGGGCAACATAGGCTTCACTCTAGGGCGGTGCTCCACCAGATCAAATAGTTAGGGCCTAAGAAGTCAACGCCAGAAGCATAAAATACAACTTAAATACAACAGATTTTCCATCGTATATAATGTATATTTGCAAACAGTGTGAAAGTAATGGTCACTTCTACGTACCGGGCAACCTAGGCTCCACTCTAGGGCGTTGCTCCACCAGACCGAATAGCTTGGGCCTTAGAAGTCAACGCCAGAAGCATAAAATACTATAAAGATGCAAAAGTTTTTCCATCGTATAACAGGAATAACTGCAGACAGTATGAAAGTACTGGTCATTTCTACGTTCCGGGTAACCTAGGTTTCACTCTAGGGCGTTGCTCCACCAGATCGAATAGCCAGGGGCTTAGAATTCAACGCCAGAAGGATAAAATACAATATAAGTACAACAGTTTTTCCATCGTATAAAGTGAATAATTGCAACCAGAGTGAAAGTTATGGTCATTTCTACATTCCGAGCCACCTAGGCTTCACTCTAGGGCGTTGCTCCACCTGATCGAATAGTTAGGGCCTTAGAAGTCAACGCCAGATGCAGAAAATACAATGAAGATGCAACAGCTTTTCCATCGTATAACAGGAATAATTGCAAACAGTGTGAAGGTAATGGTATGTTCTACGTTCCGGGCAACCTATGCTCCACTCTAGGGCGGTGCTCTACCAGATCAAATAGTTAGGGCGTAAGAAGTCAACGCCAGGAGCATAAACTACAATATAAATACAACAGCTTTTCCATCGTATATAATGTATATTTGCAAACAGTGTGAAAGTAATGGTCATTTCAACGTTCCGGGCAACGTAGGTTTCACTCTAGGGCGTTGATCCACCATAGGGAATAGTTAGGGCCTAAGAAGTCAACGCCAGAAGCATAAAATACAATATAAATACAACAGCTGTTCAATCGTATAAATCGAATAATTGCAACCAGTGTGAAAGTTATGGACATTTCTACATTCCGGCCAACCTAGGCTTCACTCTAGGGCGTTGCTCCACCAGATCGAATAGCTACGGCCTTAGAAGTCAACGCGAGAGGCATAAAATACAATATAAATACAACAGCTTTTCCATCGTACAAAATGAATAATAGCAAACAGTGTGAAAGTAATTGTCATTTCTACGTTCCGGGCAACCTAGGCTTCACACTAGGTCGTTGCTCCACCTGATCAAATATCTAGCGACTTAGAATTAAACGCCAGAAGCATAGAATACAATAAAAATACAACAGTTTTTCCATCGTATAACAGGAATAATTGCAACCAGTGTGAATGTAATGGCCATTTCTACGTTCCGGGCAACCTAGGTTTCACCCTAGGCCGTTGTTCCACCAGATCGAATAGTTAGGGCCTAAGAAGTGAACGCCAGAAGCATAAAATGCAATAAAAATACAACAGTTTTTCCATCGTATAGCAGGAATAATTTGCAACCAGTGTGATAGTAGTGGTCATTTCTACGTTCCGGGCAACCCAGGTCTCACTCCAGGGCGTTGCTCCACCAGATCGAATAGTTAGGTCCTTAGAAGTCAACGCCAGAAGCATAAAATACGATATAAATACAACAGCTGTACCATCGTATAAAAGGAATAATTGCAAACAGTGTGAAAGTAGTGGTCATTTCTACGTTCCGGGCAACCTAGGCTTCACTGTATGGCGTTCTTCCACCACATCGAATAGCTACGGCCTCAGAAGTCCACGCCTGCAGCATAAAATACATTAAAAATACAACAGTCTTTTCATCGTATGACAGGAATAATTGCAACAAGCGTGAAAGTAATGATCATTTCGGCGTTTCGAGCATCCTAGACTTAACTCTGAGGCATTGCTCCACCAGATCGAATATTTAGGGCCTTAGAAGTCAACGCCAGAAGCATAAAATACAATATAAATACAACAGGTTTTCCATCGTATAAAACGAATAATTGCAACCAGTATGCAACTTATGGTCATTTCTACATTCCGAGCAACCTAGGCTTCACTCTAGCGCGTTGCTCCTCCAGATCGAATAGTTAGGTCCTTAGAAGTCAACGCCAGAAGCATAAAATACGATATAAATACAACAGCTGTTCCATCGTATAAAAGGAATAATTGCAAACAGTGTGAAAGTAATGGTCATTTCTACTTTCCGGGCAACCTAGGCTTCACTCTACGGCGTTGTTCCACCAGGTCGAGTAGTTAGGGCCTAAGAAGTCAACACCAGAAGAATAAAATACAATAAAGATGCAACAGTCTTTCCATCCTATAACAGGAATAATTGCAACCCTTGTGAAAGTGATGGTCACTTCTACGTTCCAGGCAACCTAGGCTTCACTCTAGGGCGTTGTTCCTCAAGATCGAATAGTTAGGGCCTAAGAAGTCAACGCCAGAAGCATAAAATGCAATAAAAATACAACAGTTTTTCCATCGTACAGCAGGAATAATTTGCAACCAGTGTGATAGTAGTTGTCATTTCTACGTTCCGGGCAACCCAGGTTTCACTCCAGGGCGTTGCTCCACCAGATCGAATAGTTACGGCCTAAGAAGTCAAAGCCAGAAGCATAAAATACGATAAAGATGCAACAGCTTTTCCATCGTATAAAACGAATAATTGCAATCAGTGTGAAGGTTATGGTCATTTCTACATTCCGAGCAGCCTAGGTTTCACTCTAGGGCGCTGCTCCACCAGATCGAATAGTTAGGGCCTTAGAAGTCAGCGCCAGAAGCATAAAATACAACATAAATACAACAGTATTTCCATCGTATAAAACGAATAATTGCAACCAGTATGAAACTTATGGTCAATTCCACTTTCCGAGCAACCTAGGCTTCACCCTAGAGCGTTGCTCCAACAGATTGAATAGTTAGGGCCTTAGAAGTCAACGCCCGAAGCATAAAATACAAAATAAATAGAACGGTTTTTCCATTGTATAAAACGAATAATTGCAAACAGTGTGAAAGTAGTGGTCATTTCTACGTTCCGGGCAACCTAGGCTTCACTGTATGGCGTTCTTCCACCACATCGAATAGCTACGGCCTCAGAAGTCCACGCCTGAAGCATAAAATACATTAAAAATACAACAGTCCTTTCATCGTATGACAGGAATAATTGCAACAAGCGTGAAAGTAATGATCATTTCGGCGTTTCGAGCATCCTAGACTCAACTCTGAGGCATTGCTCCACCAGATCGAATATTTAGGGCCTTAGAAGTCAACGCCAGAAGCATAAAATACAATATAAATACAACAGGTTTTCCATCGTATAAAACGAATAATTGCAACCAGTATGCAACTTATGGTCATTTCTACATTCCGAGCAACCTAGGCTTCACTCTAGGGCGTTGCTCCTCCAGATCGAATAGTTAGGTCCTTAGAAGTCAACGCCAGAAGCATAAAATACGATATAAATACAACAGCTGTTCCATCGTATAAAAGGAATAATTACAAACAGTGTGAAAGTAATGGTCATTTCTACGTTCCGGGCAACCTAGGCTTCACTCTACGGCGTTGTTCCACCAGATCGAGTAGTTAGGGCCTAAGAAGTCAACACCAGAAGAATAAAATACAATAAAGATACAACAGTCTTTCCATCCTATAACAGGAATAATTGCAACCCTTGTGAAAGTGATGGTCACTTCTACGTTCCAGGCAACCTAGGCTTCACTCTAGGGCGTTGTTCCTCAAGATCGAATAGTTAGGGCCTAAGAAGTGAACGCCACAAGCATAAAATGCAATAAAAATACAACAGTTTTTCCATCGTACAGCAGGAATAATTTGCAACCAGTGTGACAGTAGTTGTCATTTCTACGTTCCGGGCAACCCAGGTTTCACTCCAGGGCGTTGCTCCACCAGATCGAATAGTTACGGCCTAAGAAGTCAAAGCCAGAAGCATAAAATACGATAAAGATGCAACAGCTTTTCCATCGTATAAAACGAATAATTGCAATCAGTGTGAAGCTTATTGTCATTTCTACATTCCGAGCAGCCTAGGCTTCACTCTAGGGCGCTGCTCCACCAGATCGAATAGTTAGGGCCTTAGAAGTCAGCGCCAGAAGCATAAAATACAACATAAATACAACAGTATTTCCATCGTATAAAACGAATAATTGCAACCAGTATGAAACTTATGGTCATTTCCACTTTCCGAGCAACCTAGGCTTCACCCTAGAGCGTTGCTCCAACAGATTGAATAGTTAGGGCCTTAGAAGTCAACGCCCGAAGCATAAAATACAAAATAAATAGAACGGTTTTTCCATTGTATAAAACGAATAATTGCTACGAGTGTAAAAGCTATGGTCATTTCTATGTTCCGTGCAACCTAGGCTTCACCATAGGGCGTTCTTCCACCAGATCGAATAGTTAGGGCCTAAGAAGTGAACGCCAGAAGCATAAAATGCAATAAAAATACAACAGTTTTTCCATCGTATAGCAGGAATAATTTGCAACCAGTGTGATAGTAGTGGTCATTTCTACGTTCCGGGCAACCCAGGTTTCACTCCAGGGCGTTGCTCCACCAGATCGAATAGTTACGGCCTAAGAAGTCAACGCCAGAAGCATAAAATACGATAAAGATGCAACAGTTTTTCCATCGTATAAAACGAATAATTGCAATCAGTGTGAAAGTTATGGTCATTTCTACATTCCGAGCAACCTAGGCTTCACTCTAGGGCGTTGCTCCACCAGATCGAACAGTTAGGGCCTAAGAAGTTAACGCCAGAAGCATAAAATACGATATAAATACAACAGCTTTTCCATCGTATAAAACAAATAATTGCAACCAGTGTGAAAGTTATGGCCATTTCTACGTTCCGGGCAACCTAGGCTTAACCCTAGGCCGTTGTTCCACCAGATCGAATAGTTAGGGCCTAAGAAGTGAACGCCAGAAGTATAAAATGCAATAAAAATACAACAGTTTTTCCATTGTATAGCAGGAATAATTTGCAACCAGTGTGATAGTAGTGGTCATTTCTACGTTCCGGTCAAACCAGGTTTCACTCCAGGGCGTTGCTCCACCAGATCGAATAGTTACGGCCTAAGAAGTCAACGCCAGAAGCATAAAATACGATAAAGATGCAACAGTTTTTCCATCGTATAAAACGAGTAATTGCAATCAGTGTGAAAGTTATGGTCATTTCTACATTCCGAGCAACCTAGGCTTCACTCTAGGGCGTTGCTCCACCAGATAGAATAGTTAGGTACTTAGAAGTCAACGCCAGAAGCATAAAATACGACATAAATACAACAGCTTTTCCATCGTATAAAAGGGATAATTGCAAACAGTGTGAAAGTAATGGTCATTTCTACGTTCCGGGCAACCTAGGCTTCACTCTACGGCGTTCTTCCACCACATCGAATAGCGACGGCTTCAGATGTCAACGCCTGAAGTATAAAGTACAATAACAATACAACAGTCTTTCCATCCTATAACAGGAATAATTGCAACCCGTGTGAAAGTGATGGTCATTTCTACGTTCCAGGTAACCTAGGCTTCACTCCAGGCCGTTGCTCCACCAGATCAAACAGTTAGGGCCTTAGAAGACAACGCCCGAAGCATTAAATACAAAATAAATAGAACAGTTTTTCCATTGTATAAAACGAATAATTGCTACCAGTGTAAAAGTTATGGTCATTTCTACGTTCCGGGCAACCTAGGCTGCACTCTAGGGCGTTGCTCCACCAGATGGAATAGTTAGGGCCTTAGAAGTCAACGCCTGAAGCATAAAATACAAAATAAATAAAACAGTTTTTCCATCGTATAAAACGAAAAATTGCTACCAGCGTGAAAGTTATGGTCATCTCTACGTTCAGCGCAATCTGGGCTTTACCCTAGGGCATTGTTCCACCAGATGGTATAGTTAGGGCCTAAGAAGTCAACCCCAGAAGCATAAAAAGCGATATAAATACGACAGCTTTTCCATCGTATAAAACGAATAATTGCAACCAGTGTGGAAGTTATGGTCATTTCTACCTTCCGGACAACCTAGACTTCACTCTAGGGCGGTGCTCCTTCAAATCGAATAGTTAGGGCCTTAGAAGTCAATGCCCGAAGCATAAAATACAAAATAAATAGAACAGTTTTTCCATCGTATAGAACGAATAATTGCTACCAGTGTGAAAGTTATGGTCATTTCTACATTCCGAGCAACCTAGGCTTCACTCTAGGGCGTTGCTCCACCAGATCGAATAGTTAGGTCCTTAGAAGTCAACGCCAGAAGCATAAAATACGATATAAATACAACACCTGTTCCATCGTATAAAAGGAGTAATTGCAAACAGTGGGAAAGTAATGGTCATTCCTACGTTCCGGGCAACCTAGGCTTCACTCTAGGGCGTTGCTCCACCAGATCAAACAGTTAGGGCCTTAGAAGTCAACGCCTGAAGCATTAAACACAAAATAAGTAGAACAGTTTTTCCATTGTATAAAACGAATAATTGATACCAGTGTGAAAGTTATGGTCATTTCTACGTTCCGGGCAACCTAGGCTTCACCCTAGGCCGTTGTTCCACCAGATCGAATAGTTACGGCCTAAGAAGTGAACGCCAGAAGCATAAAATGCAATAAAAATACAACCGCTTTTCCATCGCATAGCAGGAATAATTTGCAACCAGTGTGATAGTAGTGGTCATTTCTACGTTCCGGGCAACCTAGGTTTCACTCCAGGGCGTTGCTCCACCAGATCGAATAGTTACGGCCTAAGAAGTCAACGCCAGAAGCATAAAATACGATAAAGATGCAACAGTTTTTCCATCGTATAAAACGAATAATTGCAACCAGTGTGAAAGTTATGGTCATTTCTACGTTCCGGGCAACCTAGGCTTCACTCTACGGCGTTATTCCACCAGATCGAATAGTTAGGGCCTAAGAAGTCAACACCAGAAGAATAAAATACAAAATAAATACAACTGCCTTTACACCGTATAAAACGAATAATTGCAACCTGTGTGAATGTTATCGTCATATCTACGTTCCGGGCAACCTAGGCTTCACTGCCGGGCGTTGCTCCACCGGGTCGAAATCTTAGGGCCTAAGAAGTCAACGCCCGAAGCATAAAATACGATATAAATACAACAGCATTTCCATCGTATTAAATGAATAATTGCAAACAGTGTGAAAGTAGTGGTCATTTCTACGTTCCGGGCAACCTAGGCTTCACTGTATGGCGTTCTTCCACCACATCGAATAGCTACGGCCTCAGAAGTCCACGCCTGAAGCATAAAGTACATTAAAAATACAACAGTCTTTTCATCGTATGACAGGAATAATTGCAACAAGCGTGAAAGTAATGATCATTTCGGCGTTTCGGGCATCCTAGTCTTAACCCTGAGGCATTGCTCCACCAGATCGAATATTTAGGGCCTTAGAAGTCAACGCCAGAAGCATAAAATACAATATAAATACAACAGTTTTTCCATCGTACAGCAGGAATAATTTGCAACCTGTGTGATAGTAGTGGTCATTTCTACGTTCCGGGCAAGCCAGGTTTCACTCCAGGGCGTTGCTCCACCAGATCGAATAGTTACGGCCTAAGAAGTCAAAGCCAGAAGCATAAAATACGATAAAGATGCAACAGCTTTTCCATCGTGTAAAACGAATAATTGCTACCAGTGTGAAAGTTATGGTCATTTCAACGTTCCGCGCAACCTGGGCTTTACTCTAGGGCGTTGTTCCACCAGATGGAATAGTTAGGGCCTAAGAAGTCAACGCCAGAAGCATAAAATACGATATAAATACAACAGCTTTTCCATCGTATAAAACAAATAATTGCAACCAGTGTGAAAGTTATGGCCATTTCTACGTTCCGGGCAACCTAGGCTTTACCCTAGGCCGTTATTCCACCAGATCGAATAGTTAGGGCCTAAGAAGTGAACGCCAGAAGCATAAAATGCAATAAAAATACAACAGTTTTTCCATCGTATAGCAGGAATAATTTGCAACCAGTGTAATAGTAGTGGTCATATCTACGTTCCGGTCAACCCAGGTTTCACTCCAGGGCGTTGCTCCACCAGATCGAATAGTTACGGCCTAAGAAGTCAACGCCAGAAGCATAAAATACGATAAAGATACAACAGTTTTTCCATCGTATAAAACGAATAATTGCAATCAGTGTGAAAGTTATGGTCATTTCTACATTCCGAGCAACCTAGGCTTCACTCTAGGGCGTTGCTCCACCAGATAGAATAGTTAGGTACTTAGAAGTCAACGCCAGAAGCATAAAATACGACATAAATACAACAGCTGTTCCATCTTATAAAAGGGATAATTGCAAACAGTGTGAAAGTAATGGTCATTTCTACGTTCCGGGCAACCTAGGCTTCACTCTACGGCGTTCTTCCACCACATCGAATAGCTACGGCCTCAGATGTCAACGCCTGAAGTATTAAGTACAATAACAATACAACAGTCTTTCCATCCTATAACAGGAATAATTGCAACCGGTGTGAAAGTGATGGTCATTTCTACGTTCCAGGTAACCTAGGCTTCACTCGAGGGCGTTGCTCCACCAGATCAAACAGTTAGGGCCTTAGAAGACAACGCCCGAAGCATTAAATACAAAATAAATAGAACAGTTTTTCCATTGTATAAAACGAATAATTGCTACCAGTGTAAAAGTTATGGTCATTTCTACGTTCCGGGCAACCTGGGCTGCACTCTAGGGCGTTGCTCCACCAGATGGAATAGTTAGGGCCTTAGAAGTCAACGCCTGAAGCATAAAATACAAAATAAATAAAACAGTTTTTCCATCGTATAAAACGAAAAATTGCTACAAGCGTGAAAGTTAAGATCATTTCTACGTTCAGCGCAATCTGGGCTTTACCCTAGGGCGTTGTTCCTCCAGATGGAATAGCTAGGGCCTAAGAAGTCAACGCCAGAAGCATAAAAAGCGATATAAATACGACAGCTTTTCCATCGTATAAAACGAATAATTGCAACCAGTGTGGAAGTTATGGTCATTTCTACCTTCCGGGCAACCTAGACTTCACTCTAGGGCGGTGCTCCTCCAATTCGAATAGTTAGGGCCTTAGAAGTCAATGCCCGAAGCATAAAATACAAAATAAATAGAACAGTTTTTCCATCGTATAGAACGAATAATTGATACCAGTGTGAAAGTTATGGTCATTTCTTCATTCCGAGCAACCTAGGCTTCACTCTAGGCCGTTGCTCCACCAGTTCGAATAGTTAGGTCCTTAGAAGTCAACGCCAGAAGCATAAAATACGATATAAATACAACACCTGTTCCATCGTATAAAAGGAATAATTGCAAACAGTGTGAAAGTAATGGTTATTTCTACGTTCCGGGCAACCTAGGCTTCACTCTAGGGCGTTGCTCCACCAGATCAAACAGTTAGGGCCTTAGAAGTCAACGCCCGAAGCATTAAACACAAAATAAATAGAACAGCTTTTCCATTGTATAAAACGAATAATTGATACCAGTGTGAAAGTTATGGTCATTTCTACGTTCCGGGCAACCTAGGCTTCACTGTATGGCGTTCTTCCACCACATCGAATAGCTACGGCCTCAGAAGTCCACGCCTGAAGCATAAAATACAATAAAAATACAACAGTCTTTCCATCGTATAACAGGAATAATTGCAACAAGCGTGAAAGTAATGATCATTTCGGCGTTTCGGGCATCCTAGACTTAACTCTGAGCCATTGCTCCACCAGATCGAATATTTAGGGCCTTAGAAGTCAACGCCAGAAGCATAAAATACAATATAAATACAACAGTTTTTCCATCGTATAAAACGAATAATTGCAACCAGTATGCACCTTATGGTCATTTCTACATTCCGCGCAACCTAGGCTTCACTCTAGGTCATTGCTCCTCCAGATCGAATAGTTAGGTCCTTAGAAGTCAACGCCAGAAGCATAAAATACGATATAAATACAACAGCTGTTCCATCGTATAAAAGGAATAATTGCAAACAGTGTGAAAGTAATGGTCATTCCTACGTTCCGGGCAACCTAGGCTTCACTCTAGGGCGTTGCTCCACCAGATCAAACAGTTAGGGCCTTAGAAGTCAACGCCTGAAGCATTAAACACAAAATAAGTAGAACAGTTTTTCCATTGTATAAAACGAATAATTGATACCAGTGTGAAAGTTATGGTCATTTCTACGTTCCGGGCAACCTAGGCTTCACCCTAGGCCGTTGTTCCACCAGATCGAATAGTTACGGCCTAAGAAGTGAACGCCAGAAGCATAAAATGCAATAAAAATACAACAGCTTTTCCATCGCATAGCAGGAATAATTTGCAACCAGTGTGATAGTAGTGGTCATTTCTACGTTCCGGGCAACCTAGGTTTCACTCCAGGGCGTTGCTCCACCAGATCGAATAGTTACGGCCTAAGAAGTCAACGCCAGAAGCATAAAATACGATAAAGATGCAACAGTTTTTCCATCGTATAAAACGAATAATTGCAACCAGTGTGAAAGTTATGGTCATTTCTACGTTCCGGGCAACCTAGGCTTCACTCTACGGCGTTATTCCACCAGATCGAATAGTTAGGGCCTAAGAAGTCAACACCAGAAGAATAAAATACAAAATAAATACAACAGCCCTTACACCGTATAAAACGAATAATTGCAACCTGTGTGAAGGTTATCGTCATATCTACGTTCCGGGCAACCTAGGCTTCACTGCCGGGCGTTGCTCCACCGGGTCGAAATCTTAGGGCCTAAGAAGTCAACGCCCGAAGCATAAAATACGATATAAATACAACAGCATTTCCATCGTATTAAATGAATAATTGCAAACAGTGTGAAAGTAGTGGTCATTTCTACGTTCCGGGCAACCTAGGCTTCACTGTATGGCGTTCTTCCACCACATCGAATAGCTACGGCCTCAGAAGTCCACGCCTGAAGCATAAAGTACATTAAAAATACAACAGTCTTTTCATCGTATGACAGGAATAATTGCAACAAGCGTGAAAGTAATGATCATTTCGGCGTTTCGGGCATCCTAGTCTTAACCCTGAGGCATTGCTCCACCAGATCGAATATTTAGGGCCTTAGAAGTCAACGCCAGAAGCATAAAATACAATATAAATACAACAGTTTTTCCATCGTACAGCAGGAATAATTTGCAACCTGTGTGATAGTAGTGGTCATTTCTACGTTCCGGGCAAGCCAGGTTTCACTCCAGGGCGTTGCTCCACCAGATCGAATAGTTACGGCCTAAGAAGTCAAAGCCAGAAGCATAAAATACGATAAAGATGCAACAGCTTTTCCATCGTATAAAACGAATAATTGCTACCAGTGTGAAAGTTATGGTCATTTCTACGTTCCGCGCAACCTGGGCTTTACTCTAGGGCGTTGTTCCACCAGATGGAATAGCTAGGGCCTAAGAAGTCAACGCCAGAAGCATAAAATACGATATAAATACAACAGCTTTTCCATCGTACAAAACAAATAATTGCAACCAGTGTGAAAGTTATGGCCATTTCTACGTTCCGGGCAACCTAGGCTTTACCCTAGGCCGTTATTCCACCAGATCGAATAGTTAGGGCCTAAGAAGTGAACGCCAGAAGCATAAAATGCAATAAAAATACAACAGTTTTTCCATCGTATAGCAGGAATAATTTGCAACCAGTGTGATAGTAGTGGTCATATCTACGTTCCGGTCAACCCAGGTTTCACTCCAGGGCGTTGCTCCACCAGATCGAATAGTTACGGCCTAAGAAGTCAACGCCAGAAGCATAAAATACGATAAAGATACAACAGTTTTTCCATCGTATAAAACGAATAATTGCAATCAGTGTGAAAGTTATGGTCATTTCTACATTCCGAGCAACCTAGGCTTCACTCTAGGGCGTTGCTCCACCAGATAGAATAGTTAGGTACTTAGAAGTCAACGCCAGAAGCATAAAATACGACATAAATACAACAGCTGTTCCATCGTATAAAAGGAATAATTGCAAACAGTGTGAAAGTAATGGTCAGTTCTACGTTCCGGGCAACCTAGGCTTCACTCTACGGCGTTGTTCCACCAGATCGAGTAGTTAGGGCCTAAGAAGTCAACACCAGAAGAATAAAATACAATAAAGATACAACAGTCTTTCCATCCTATAACGGGAATAAATGCAACCCTTGTGAAAGTGATGGTCACTTCTACGTTCCAGGCAACCTAGGCTTCACTCTAGGGCGGTGCTCCTCCAAATCGAATAGTTAGGGCCTTAGAAGTCAATGCCCGAAGCATAAAATACAAAATAAGTAGAACAGTTTTTCCATCGTATAGAACGTATAATTGCTACCAGTGTGAAAGTTATGGTTATTTCTACATTCCGAGCAACCTAGGCTTCACTCTAGGGCGTTGCTCCACCAGATCGAATAGTTAGGTCCTTAGAAGTCAACGCCAGAAGCATAAAATACGATATAAAAACAACACCTGTTCCATCGTATAAAAGGAATAATTGCAAACAGTGTGAAAGTAATGGTTATTTCTACGTTCCGGGCAACCTAGGCTTCACTCTAGGGCGTTGCTCCACCAGATCAAACAGTTAGGGCCTTAGAAGTCAACGCCCGAAGCATTAAACACAAAATAAATAGAAATGTTTTTCCATTGTATAAAACGAATAATTGATACCAGTGTGAAAGTTATGGTCATTTCTACGTTCCGGGCAACCTAGGCTTCACTGCATGGCGTTCTTCCACCACATCGAATAGCTACGGCCTCAGAAGTCCACGCCTGAAGCATAAAATACATTAAAAATACAACAGTCTTTTCATCGTATGACAGGAATAATTGCAACAAGCGTGAAAGTAATGATCATTTCGGCGTTTCGGGCATCCTAGACTTAACTCTGAGGCATTGCTCCACCAGATCGAATATTTAGGGCCTTAGAAGTCAACGCCAGAAGCATAAAATACAATATAAATACAACAGTTTTTCCATCGTATAAAACGAATAATTGCAACCAGTATGCAACTTATGGTCATTTCTACATTCCGAGCAACCTAGGCTTCACTCTAGGGCGTTGCTCCTCCAGATCGAATAGTTAGGTCCTTAGAAGTCAACGCCAGAAGCATAAAATACGATATAAATACAACAGCTGTTCCATCGTATAAAAGGAATAATTGCAAACAGTGTGAAAGTAATGGTCAGTTCTACGTTCCGGGCAACCTAGGCTTCACTCTACGGCGTTGTTCCACCAGATCGAGTAGTTAGGGCCTAAGAAGTCAACACCAGAAGAATAAAATACAATAAAGATACAACAGTCTTTCCGTCCTATAACGGGAATAATTGCAACCCTTGTGAAAGTGATGGTCACTTCTACGTTCCAGGCAACCTAGGCTTCACTCTAGGGCGTTGCTCCACCAGATCAAACAGTTAGGGCCTTAGAAGACAACGCCCGAAGCATTAAATTCAAAATAAATAGAACAGTTTTTCCATTGTATAAAACGAATAATTGCTACCAGTGTAAAAGTTATGGTCATTTCTACGTTCCGGGCAACCTGGGCTGCACTCTAGGGCGTTGCTCCACCAGATGGAATAGTTAGGGCCTTAGAAGTCAACGCCTGAAGCATAAAATACAAAATAAATAAAACAGTTTTTCCATCGTATAAAACGAAAAATTGCTACAAGCGTGAAAGTTAAGATCATTTCTACGTTCAGCGCAATCTGGGCTTTACCCTAGGGCGTTGTTCCACCAGATGGAATAGCTAGGGCCTAAGAAGTCAACGCCAGAAGCATAAAAAGCGATATAAATACGACAGCTTTTCCATCGTATAAAACGAATAATTGCAACCAGTGTGGAAGTTATGGTCATTTCTACCTTCCGGGCAACCTAGACTTCACTCTAGGGCGGTGCTCCTCCAAATCGAATAGTTAGGGCCTTAGAAGTCAACGCCAGAAGCATAAAATACGATATAAATACAACACCTGTTCCATCGTATAAAAGGAATAATTGCAAACAGTGTGAAAGTAATGGTTATTTCTACGTTCCGGGCAACCTTGGTTTCACTCCAGGGCGTTGCTCCACCAGATCGAATAGTTACGGCCTAAGAAGTCAACGCCAGAAGCATAAAATACGATAAAGATGCAACAGTTTTTCCATCGTATAAAACGAATAATTGCAACCAGTGTGAAAGTTATGGTCATTTCTACGTTCCGGGCAACCTAGGCTTCACTCTACGGCGTTATTCCACCAGATCGAATAGTTAGGGCCTAAGAAGTCAACACCAGAAGAATAAAATACAAAATAAATACAACAGCATTTACACCGTATAAAACGAATAATTGCAACCTGTGTGAAGGTTATCGTCATATCTACGTTCCGGGCAACCTAGGCTTCACTGACGGGCGTGCTCCACCAGGTCGAAATCTTAGGGCCTAAGAAGTCAACGCCCGAAGCATAAAATACGATATAAATACAACAGCATTTCCATCGTATTAAATGAATAATTGCAAACAGTGTGAAAGTAGTGGTCATTTCTACGTTCCGGGCAACCTAGGCTTCACTGTATGGCGTTCTTCCACCAAATCGAATAGCTACGGCCTCAGAAGTCCACGCCTGAAGCATAAAATACATTAAAAATACAACAGTCTTTTCATCGTATGACAGGAATAATTGCAACAAGCGTGAAAGTAATGATCATTTCGGCGTTTCGGGCATCCTAGACTTAACTCTGAGGCATTGCTCCACCAGATCGAATATTTAGGGCCTTAGAAGTCAACGCCAGAAGCATAAAATACAATATAAATACAACAGTTTTTCCATCGTATAAAACGAATAATTGCAACCAGTATGCAACTTATGGTCATTTCTACATTCCGAGCAACCTAGGCTTCACTCTAGGGCGTTGCTCCTCCAGATCGAATAGTTAGGTCCTTAGAAGTCAACGCCAGAAGCATAAAATACGATATAAATACAACAGCTGTTCCATCGTATAAAAGGAATAATTGCAAACAGTGTGAAAGTAATGGTCAGTTCTACGTTCCGGGCAACCTAGGCTTCACTCTACGGCGTTGTTCCACCAGATCGAGTAGTTAGGGCCTAAGAAGTCAACACCAGAAGGATAAAATACAATAAAGATACAACAGTCTTTCCATCCTATAACGGGAATAATTGCAACCCTTGTGAAAGTGATGGTCACTTCTACGTTCCAGGCAACCTAGGCTTCACTCTAGGGCGGTGCTCCTCCAAATCGAATAGTTAGGGCCTTAGAAGTCAATGCCCGAAGCATAAAATACAAAATAAATAGAACAGTTTTTCCATCGTATAGAACGAATAATTGCTACCAGTGTGAAAGTTATGGTCATTTCTACATTCCGAGCAACCTAGGCTTCACTCTAGGGCGTTGCTCCACCAGATCGAATAGTTAGGTCCTTAGAAGTCAACGCCAGAAGCATAAAATACGATATAAATACAACACCTGTTCCATCGTATAAAAGGAATAATTGCAAACAGTGTGAAAGTAATGGTTATTTCTACGTTCCGGGCAACCTAGGCTTCACTCTAGGGCGTTGCTCCACCAGATCAAACAGTTAGGGCCTTAGAAGTCAACGCCCGAAGCATTAAACACAAAATAAATAGAACAGTTTTTCCATTGTATAAAACGAATAATTGATACCAGTGTGAAAGTTATGGTCATTTCTACGTTCCGGGCAACCTAGGCTTCACCCTAGGCCGTTGTTCCACCAGATCGAATAGTTAGGTCCTAAGAAGTGAACGCCAGAAGCATAAAATGCAATAAAAATACAACAGTTTTTCCATCGCATAGCAGGAATAATTTGCAACCAGTGTGATAGTAGTGGTCATTTCTACGTTCCGGGCAACCTTGGTTTCACTCCAGGGCGTTGCTCCACCAGATCGAATAGTTACGGCCTAAGAAGTCAACGCCAGAAGCATAAAATACGATAAAGATGCAACAGTTTTTCCATCGTATAAAACGAATAATTGCAACCAGTGTGAAAGTTATGGTCATTTCTACGTTCCGGGCAACCTAGGCTTCACTCTACGGCGTTATTCCACCAGATCGAATAGTTAGGGCCTAAGAAGTCAACACCAGAAGAATAAAATACAAAATAAATACAACAGCCTTTACACCGTATAAAACGAATAATTGCAACCTGTGTGAAGGTTATCGTCATATCTACGTTCCGGGCAACCTAGGCTTCATTGACGGGCGTGCTCCACCAGGTCGAAATCTTAGGGCCTAAGAAGTCAACGCCCGAAGCATAAAATACGATATAAATACAACAGCATTTCCATCGTATTAAATGAATAATTGCAAACAGTGTGAAAGTAGTGGTCATTTCTACGTTCCGGGCAACCTAGGCTTCACTGTATGGCGTTCTTCCACCAAATCGAATAGCTACGGCCTCAGAAGTCCACGCCTGAAGCATAAAATACATTAAAAATACAACAGTCTTTTCATCGTATGACAGGAATAATTGCAACAAGCGTGAAAGTAATGATCATTTCGGCGTTTCGGGCATCCTAGACTTAACTCTGAGGCATTGCTCCACCAGATCGAATATTTAGGGCCTTAGAAGTCAACGCCAGAAGCATAAAATACAATATAAATACAACAGTTTTTCCATCGTATAAAACGAATAATTGCAACCAGTATGCAACTTATGGTCATTTCTACATTCCGAGCAACCTAGGCTTCACTCTAGGGCGTTGCTCCTCCAGATCGAATAGTTAGGTCCTTAGAAGTCAACGCCAGAAGCATAAAATACGATATAAATACAACAGCTGTTCCATCGTATAAAAGGAATAATTGCAAAAAGTGTGAAAGTAATGGTCAGTTCTACGTTCCGGGCAACCTAGGTTTCACTCTACGGCGTTGTTCCACCAGATCGAGTAGTTAGGGCCTAAGAAGTCAACACCAGAAGAATAAAATACAATAAAGATTCAACAGTCTTTCCATCCCATAACGGGAATAATTGCAACCCTTGTGAAAGTGATGGTCACTTCTACGTTCCAGGCAACCTAGGCTTCACTCTAGGGCGGTGCTCCTCCAAATCGAATAGTTAGGGCCTTAGAAGTCAACGCCAGAAGCATAAAATACGATATAAATACAACACCTGTTCCATCGTATAAAAGGAATAATTGCAAACAGTGTGAAAGTAATGGTTATTTCTACGTTCCGGGCAACCTAGGCTTCACTCTAGGGCGTTGCTCCACCAGATCAAACAGTTAGGGCCTTAGAAGTCAACGCCCGAAGCATTAAACACAAAATAAATAGAACAGTTTTTCCATTGTATAAAACGAATAATTGATACCAGTGTGAAAGTTATGGTCATTTCTACGTTCCGGGCAACCTAGGCTTCACTGTATGGCGTTCTTCCACCACATCGAATAGCTACGGCCTCAGAAGTCCACGCCTGAAGCATAAAATACATTAAAAATACAACAGTCTTTTCATCGTATGACAGGAATAATTGCAACAAGCGTGAAAGTAATGATCATTTCGGCGTTTCGGGCATCCTAGACTTAACTCTGAGGCATTGCTCCACCAGATCGAATATTTAGGGCCTTAGAAGTCAACGCCAGAAGCATAAAATACAATATAAATACAACAGTTTTTCCATCGTATAAAACGAATAATTGCAACCAGTATGCAACTTATGGTCATTTCTACATTCCGAGCAACCTAGGCTTCACTCTAGGGCGTTGCTCCTCCAGATCGAATAGTTAGGTCCTTAGAAGTTAACGCCAGAAGCATAAAATACGATATAAATACAACAGCTGTTCCATCGTATAAAAGGAATAATTGCAAACAGTGTGAAAGTAATGGTCAGATCTACGTTCCGGGCAACCTAGGCTTCACTCTACGGCGTTGTTCCACCAGATCGAGTAGTTAGGGCCTAAGAAGTCAACACCAGAAGAATAAAATACAATAAAGATACAACAGTCTTTCCGTCCTATAACGGGAATAATTGCAACCCTTGTGAAAGTGATGGTCACTTCTACGTTCCAGGCAACCTAGGCTTCACTCCAGGGCGGTGCTCCTCCAAATCGAATAGTTAGGGCCTTAGAAGTCAATGCCCGAAGCATAAAATACAAAATAAATAGAACAGTTTTTCCATCGTATAGAACGAATAATTGCTACCAGTGTGAAAGTTATGGTCATTTCTACATTCCGAGCAACCTAGGCTTCACTCTAGGGCGTTGCTCCACCAGATCGAATAGTTAGGTCCTTAGAAGTCAACGCCAGAAGCATAAAATACGATATAAATACAACACCTGTTCCATCGTATTAAATGAATAATTGCAAACAGTGTGAAAGTAGTGGTCATTTCTACGTTCCGGGCAACCTAGGCTTCACTCTAGGGCGTTGCTCCACCAGATCAAACAGTTAGGGCCTTAGAAGTCAACGCCCGAAGCATTAAACACAAAATAAATAGAACAGTTTTTCCATTGTATAAAACGAATAATTGATACCAGTGTGAAAGTTATGGTCATTTCTACGGTCCGGGCAACCTAGGCTTCACCCTAGGCCGTTGTTCCACCAGATCGAATAGTTAGGGCCTAAGAAGTGAACGCCAGAAGCATAAAATGCAATAAAAATACAACAGTTTTTCCATCGCATAGCAGGAATAATTTGCAACCAGTGTGATAGTAGTGGTCATTTCTACGTTCCGGGCAACCCAGGTTTCACTCCAGGGCGTTGCTCCACCAGATCGAATAGTTACGGCCTAAGAAGTCAACGCCAGAAGCATAAAATACGATAAAGATGCAACAGTTTTTCCATCGTATAAAACGAATAATTGCAATCAGTGTGAAAGTTATGGTCATTTCTACATTCCGAGCAACCTAGGCTTCACTCTAGGGCGTTGCTCCACCAGATCGAACAGTTAGGGCCTAAGAAGTTAACGCCAGAAGCATAAAATACAATATAAATAGAACAGTTTTTCCATTTTATAAAACGAATAATTGCTACCAGTGTGAAAGTTATGGTCATTTCTACGTTCCGCGCAACCTGGGCTTTACTCTAGGGCGTTGTTCCACCAGGTGGAATAGTTAGGGCCTAAGAAGTCAACGCCAGAAGCATAAAATACGATATAAATACAACAGCTTTTCCATCGTATAAAACAAATAATTGCAACCAGTGTGAAAGTTATGGCCATTTCTACGTTCCGGGCAACCTAGGCTTAACCCTAGGCCGTTGTTCCACCAGATCGAATAGTTAGGGCCTAAGAAGTGAACGCCAGAAGTATAAAATGCAATAAAAATACAACAGTTTTTCCATTGTATAGCAGGAATAATTTGCAACCAGTGTGATAGTAGTGGTCATTTCTACGTTCCGGTCAAACCAGGTTTCACTCCAGGGCGTTGCTCCACCAGATCGAATAGTTACGGCCTAAGAAGTCAACGCCAGAAGCATAAAATACGATAAAGATGCAACAGTTTTTCCATCGTATAAAACGAGTAATTGCAATCAGTGTGAAAGTTATGGTCATTTCTACATTCCGAGCAACCTAGGCTTCACTCTAGGGCGTTGCTCCACCAGATAGAATAGTTAGGTACTTAGAAGTCAACGCCAGAAGCATAAAATACGACATAAATACAACAGCTGTTCCATCGTATAAAAGGGATAATTGCAAACAGTGTGAAAGTAATGGTCATTTCTACGTTCCGGGCAACCTAGGCTTCACTCTACGGCGTTCTTCCACCACATCGAATAGCGACGGCTTCAGATGTCAACGCCTGAAGTATAATGTACAATAACAATACAACAGCCTTTCCATCCTATAACAGGAATAATTGCAACCCGTGTGAAAGTGATGGTCATTTCTACGTTCCAGGTAACCTAGGCTTCACTCCAGGGCGTTGCTCCACCAGATCAAACAGTTAGGGCCTTAGAAGACAACGCCCGAAGCATTAAATACAAAATAAATAGAACAGTTTTTCCATTGTATAAAACGAATAATTGCTACCAGTGTAAAAGTTATGGTCATTTCTACGTTCCGGGCAACCTAGGCTGCACTCTAGGGCGTTGCTCCACCAGATGGAATAGTTAGGGCCTTAGAAGTCAACGCCTGAAGCATAAAATACAAAATAAATAAAACAGTTTTTCCATCGTATAAAACGAAAAATTGCTACCAGCGTGAAAGTTATGGTCATCTCTACGTTCAGCGCAATCTGGGCTTTACCCTAGGGCATTGTTCCACCAGATGGTATAGTTAGGGCCTAAGAAGTCAACGCCAGAAGCATAAAAAGCGATATAAATACGACAGCTTTTCCATCGTATAAAACGAATAATTGCAACCAGTGTGGAAGTTATGGTCATTTCTACCTTCCGGGCAACCTAGACTTCACTCTAGGGCGGTGCTCCTCCAAATCGAATAGTTAGGGCCTTAGAAGTCAATGCCCGAAGCATAAAATACAAAATAAATAGAACAGTTTTTCCATCGTATAGAACGAATAATTGCTACCAGTGTGAAAGTTATGGTCATTTCTACATTCCGAGCAACCTAGGCTTCACTCTAGGGCGTTGCTCCACCAGATCGAATAGTTAGGTCCTTAGAAGTCAACGCCAGAAGCATAAAATACGATATAAATACAACACCTGTTCCATCGTATAAAAGGAGTAATTGCAAACAGTGGGAAAGTAATGGTTATTTCTACGTTCCGGGCAACCTAGGCTTCACTCTAGGGCGTTGCTCCACCAGATCAAACAGTTAGGGCCTTAGAAGTCAACGCCCGAAGCATTAAACAGAAAATAAATAGAACAGTTTTTCCATTGTATAAAACGAATAATTGATACCAGTGTGAAAGTTATGGTCATTTCTACGTTCCGGGCAACCTAGGCTTCACTGTATGGCGTTCTTCCACCACATCGAATAGCTACGGCCTCAGAAGTCCACGCCTGAAGCATAAAATACAATAAAAATACAACAGTCTTTCCATCGTATAACAGGAATAATTGCAACAAGCGTGAAAGTAATGATCATTTCGGCGTTTCGGGCATCCTAGACTTAACTCTGAGCCATTGCTCCACCAGATCGAATATTTAGGGCCTTAGAAGTCAACGCCAGAAGCATAAAATACAATATAAATACAACAGTTTTTCCATCGTATAAAACGAATAATTGCAACCAGTATGCACCTTATGGTCATTTCTACATTCCGCGCAACCTAGGCTTCACTCTAGGTCATTGCTCCTCCAGATCGAATAGTTAGGTCCTTAGAAGTCAACGCCAGAAGCATAAAATACGATATAAATACAACAGCTGTTCCATCGTATAAAAGGAATAATTGCAAACAGTGTGAAAGTAATGGTCATTCCTACGTTCCGGGCAACCTAGGCTTCACTCTAGGGCGTTGCTCCACCAGATCAAACAGTTAGGGCCTTAGAAGTCAACGCCTGAAGCATTAAACACAAAATAAGTAGAACAGTTTTTCCATTGTATAAAACGAATAATTGATACCAGTGTGAAAGTTATGGTCATTTCTACGTTCCGGGCAACCTAGGCTTCACCCTAGGCCGTTGTTCCACCAGATCGAATAGTTACGGCCTAAGAAGTGAACGCCAGAAGCATAAAATGCAATAAAAATACAACAGCTTTTCCATCGCATAGCAGGAATAATTTGCAACCAGTGTGATAGTAGTGGTCATTTCTACGTTCCGGGCAACCTAGGTTTCACTCCAGGGCGTTGCTCCACCAGATCGAATAGTTACGGCCTAAGAAGTCAACGCCAGAAGCATAAAATACGATAAAGATGCAACAGTTTTTCCATCGTATAAAACGAATAATTGATACCAGTGTGAAAGTTATGGTCATTTCTACGTTCCGGGCAACCTAGGCTTCACCCTAGGCCGTTGCTCCTCCAGATCGAATAGTTAGGTCCTTAGAAGTCAACGCCAGAAGCATAAAATACGATATAAATACAACAGCTGTTCCATCGTATAAAAGGAATAATTGCAAACAGTGTGAAAGTAATGGTCAGTTCTACGTTCCGGGCAACCTAGGCTTCACTCTACGGCGTTGTTCCACCAGATCGAGTAGTTAGGGCCTAAGAAGTCAACACCAGAAGAATAAAATACAATAAAGATACAACAGTCTTTCCGTCCTATAACGGGAATAATTGCAACCCTTGTGAAAGTGATGGTCACTTCTACGTTCCAGGCAACCTAGGCTTCACTCTAGGGCGTTGCTCCACCAGATCAAACAGTTAGGGCCTTAGAAGACAACGCCCGAAGCATTAAATACAAAATAAATAGAACAGTTTTTCCATTGTATAAAACGAATAATTGCTACCAGTGTAAAAGTTATGGTCATTTCTACGTTCCGGGCAACCTGGGCTGCACTCTAGGGCGTTGCTCCACCAGATGGAATAGTTAGGGCCTTAGAAGTCAACGCCTGAAGCATAAAATACAAAATAAATAAAACAGTTTTTCCATCGTATAAAACGAAAAATTGCTACAAGCGTGAAAGTTAAGATCATTTCTACGTTCAGCGCAATCTGGGCTTTACCCTAGGGCGTTGTTCCACCAGATGGAATAGCTAGGGCCTAAGAAGTCAACGCCAGAAGCATAAAAAGCGATATAAATACGACAGCTTTTCCATCGTATAGAACGAATAATTGCAACCAGTGTGGAAGTTATGGTCATTTCTACCTTCCGGGCAACCTAGACTTCACTCTAGGGCGGTGCTCCTCCAAATCGAATAGTTAGGGCCTTAGAAGTCAATGCCCGAAGCATAAAATACAAAATAAATAGAACAGTTTTTCCATCGTATAGAACGAATAATTGATACCAGTGTGAAAGTTATGGTCATTTCTACATTCCGAGCAACCTAGGCTTCACTCTAGGGCGTTGCTCCACCAGATCGAATAGTTAGGTCCTTAGAAGTCAACGCCAGAAGCATAAAATACGATATAAATACAACACCTGTTCCATCGTATAAAAGGAATAATTGCAAACAGTGTGAAAGTAATGGTTATTTCTACGTTCCGGGCAACCTTGGTTTCACTCCAGGGCGTTGCTCCACCAGATCGAATAGTTACGGCCTAAGAAGTCAACGCCAGAAGCATAAAATACGATAAAGATGCAACAGTTTTTGCATCGTATAAAACGAATAATTGCAACCAGTGTGAAAGTTATGGTCATTTCTACGTTCCGGGCAACCTAGGCTTCACTCTACGGCGTTATTCCACCAGATCGAATAGTTAGGGCCTAAGAAGTCAACACCAGAAGAATAAAATACAAAATAAATACAACAGCCTTTACACCGTATAAAACGAATAATTGCAACCTGTGTGAAGGTTATCGTCATATCTACGTTCCGGGCAACCTAGGCTTCACTGACGGGCGTGCTCCACCAGGTCGAAATCTTAGGGCCTAAGAAGTCAACGCCCGAAGCATAAAATACGATATAAATACAACAGCATTTCCATCGTATTAAATGAATAATTGCAAACAGTGTGAAAGTAGTGGTCATTTCTACGTTCCGGGCAACCTAGGCTTCACTGTATGGCGTTCTTCCACCAAATCGAATAGCTACGGCCTCAGAAGTCCACGCCTGAAGCATAAAATACATTAAAAATACAACAGTCTTTTCATCGTATGAGAGGAATAATTGCAACAAGCGTGAAAGTCATGATCATTTCGGCGTTTCGGGCATCCTAGACTTAACTCTGAGGCATTGCTCCACCAGATCGAATATTTAGGGCCTTAGAAGTCAACGCCAGAAGCATAAAATACAATATAAATACAACAGTTTTTCCATCGTATAAAACGAATAATTGCAACCAGTATGCAACTTATGGTCATTTCTACATTCCGAGCAACCTAGGCTTCACTCTAGGGCGTTGCTCCTCCAGATCGAATAGTTAGGTCCTTAGAAGTCAACGCCAGAAGCATAAAATACGATATAAATACAACAGCTGTTCCATCGTATAAAAGGAATAATTGCAAACAGTGTGAAAGTAATGGTCAGTTCTACGTTCCGGGCAACCTAGGCTTCACTCTACGGCGTTGTTCCACCAGATCGAGTAGTTAGGGCCTAAGAAGTCAACACCAGAAGAATAAAATACAATAAAGATACAACAGTCTTTCCATCCTATAACGGGAATAATTGCAACCCTTGTGAAAGTGATGGTCACTTCTACGTTCCAGGCAACCTAGGCTTCACTCTAGGGCGGTGCTCCTCCAAATCGAATAGTTAGGGCCTTAGAAGTCAATGCCCGAAGCATAAAATACAAAATAAGTAGAACAGTTTTTCCATCGTATAGAACGTATAATTGCTACCAGTGTGAAAGTTATGGTTATTTCTACATTCCGAGCAACCTAGGCTTCACTCTAGGGCGTTGCTCCACCAGATCGAATAGTTAGGTCCTTAGAAGTCAACGCCAGAAGCATAAAATACGATATAAATACAACACCTGTTCCATCGTATAAAAGGAATAATTGCAAACAGTGTGAAAGTAATGGTCAGTTCTACGTTCCGGGCAACCTAGGCTTCACTCTACGGCGTTGTTCCACCAGATCGAATAGTTAGGGCCTAAGAAGTCAACACCAGAAGAATAAAATACAATAAAGATACAACAGTCTTTCCATCCTATAACGGGAATAATTGCAACCCTTGTGAAAGTGATGGTCACTTCTACGTTCCAGGCAACCTAGGCTTCACTCTAGGGCGGTGCTCCTCCAAATCGAATAGTTAGGGCCTTAGAAGTCAATGCCCGAAGCATAAAATACAAAATAAATAGAACAGTTTTTCCATCGTATAGAACGAATAATTGCTACCAGTGTGAAAGTTATGGTCATTTCTACATTCCGAGCAACCTAGGCTTCACTCTAGGGCGTTGCTCCACCAGATCGAATAGTTAGGGCCTTAGAAGTCAACGCCAGAAGCATAAAATACAATATAAATACAACAGTTTTTCCATCGTATAAAACGAAGAATTGCTACCAGTGTAAAAGTTATGGTCATTTGTACGTTCCGGGCAACCTAGGCTTTACCCTAGGGCGTTGTTCCACCGGATGGAATAGTTAGGGCCTACGAAGTCAACGTCAGAAGCATAAAAAGCGATATAAATACGACAGCTTTTCCATCGTATAAAACGAATAATTGCAACCAGTGTGGAAGTTATGGTCATTTCTACCTTCCGGGCAACCTAGGCTTCACTCTAGGGCGGTGCTCCACCAAATCGAATAGCTAGGCCTTAGAAGTCAATGCCCGAAGCATAAAATACAAAACAAATAGAACAGTTTTTCCATCGTATAAAACGAATAATTGCTACCAGTGTGAAAGTTATGGTCATTTGTACGTTCCGGGCTACCTAGGCTTCACTGTATGGTGTTCTTCGACCACATCGAATAGCTACGGCCTCAGAAGTCAACGCCTGAAGTATAAAGTACAATAAAAATACAACAGTCTTTCCATCCTATAACAGGAATAATTGCAACCCGTGTGAAAGTGATGGTCATTTCTACGTTCCAGGTAACCTAGGCTTCACTCCAGGGCGTCGCTCCACCAGGCCAAACAGTTAGGGCCTTAGAAGTCGACGCCCGAAGCATTAAATACAAAATAAATAGAACAGTTTTTCCATTGTATAAAACGAATAATTGCTACCAGTGTAAAAGTTATGGTCATTTCTACGTTCCGGGCAACATAGGCTGCACTCTAGGGCGTTGCTCCACCAGATGGAATAGTTAGGGCCTTAGAAGTCAACGCCCGAAGCATAAAATACAAAATAAATAAAACAGTTTTTCCATCGTATAAAACGAAGAATTGCTACCAGTGTAAAAGTTATGGTCATTTCTACGTTCCGGGCAACCTAGGCTTTACCCTAGGGCGTTGTTCCACCAGATGGAATAGTTAGGGCCTACGAAGTCAACGCCAGAAGCATAAAAAGCGATATAAATACGACAGCTTTTCCATCGTATAAAACGAATAATTGCAACCAGTGTGGAAGTTATGGTCATTTCTACCTTCCGGGCAACCTAGGCTTCACTCTAGGGCGGTGCTCCACCAAATCGAATAGCTAGGGCCTTAGAAGTCAATGACCGAAGCATAAAATACAAAATAAATAGAACAGTTTTTCCATCGTATAAAACGAATAATTGCTACCAGTGTGAAAGTTATGGTCATTTCTACGAACTGGGGAACCTAGACTACACTCTAGGGCGTTGCTCTACCAGATCGAACAGTTAGGGACTAAGAAGTCAACGCCAGAAGCATAAAATACAATATAAATATAACAGTTCTTCCACCGTATAAAACGAATGATAGCAACCAGTGTGAGAGTTATGGTCATTTCTACGTTCCGGGCGACCTGGGCTTTACCCTAGGGCGTTGTTCCACCAGATGGAGTAGTTAGGGCCTAAGAAGTCAACGCCAGAAGCATAAAATACGATATAAATACAACAGCTTTTCCATCGTATAAAACAAATAATTGCAGCCAGTGTGAAGGTTATGGTCATTTCTACGTTCCGGGCAACCTAGGCTTCCCTCTAGGGCGTTGCTCCACCAGATCAAACAGTTAGGGCCTTAGAAGTCAACGCCCGAAGCATTAAATACAAAATAAATAGAACAGTTTTTCCATTGTATAAAACGAATAATTGCTACCAGTGTAAAAGGTATGGTCATTTCTACGTTCCGGGCAACCTATGCTTCACCCTAGGCCGTTGTTCGACCAGATCGAATAGTTAGGGCCTAAGAAGTGAACGCCAGAAGCATACAATGCAATAAAAATACAACAGTTTTTCCATCGTATAGCAGGAATAATTTGCAACCAGTGTGATAGTAGTGGTCATTTCTACGTTCCGGGCAACCTAGGTTTCACTCCAGGGCGTTGCTCCACCAGGTCGGATAGCTACGGCCTAAGAAGTCAACGCCAGAAGCATAAAATACGACAAAGATGCAACAGTTTTTCCATCGTATAAAACGAATAATTGCAACCATTGTGAAAGTGATGGTCATTTCTACGTTCCGGGCAACCTAGGCTTCACTCTAGGGCGTTGCTACACCAGATCGAATAGTTAGGGCCTTAGAAGTCAACGCCCGAAACTTAAAATACAAAATAAATAAAACAGTTTTTCCATCGTATAAAACGAATAATTGCAACCAGTGTGAAAGTTATGGTCATTTCTACGTTCCGGGCAACCTAGGCTTCACTCTACGGCGTTGTTCCACCAGATCGAATAGTTAGGGCCTAAGAAGTCAACGCCAGAAGAATAAAATACGATATAAATACAACACCTGTTCCATCGTATAAAAGGAATAATTGCAAACAGTGTGAAAGTAATGGTTATTTCTACGTTTCGGGCAACCTAGGCTTCACTCTAGGGCGTTGCTCCACCAGATCAAACAGTTAGGGCCTTAGAAGTCAACGCCCGAAGCATTAAACACAAAATAAATAGAACAGTTTTTCCATTGTATAAAACGAATAATTGATACCAGTGTGAAAGTTATGGTCATTTCTACGTTCCGGGCAACCTAGGCTTCACCCTAGGCCGTTGTTCCACCAGATCGAATAGTTAGGGCCTAAGATGTAAACGCCAGAAGCATAAAATGCAATAAAAATACAACAGTTTTTCCATCGCATAGCAGGAATAATTTGCAACCAGTGTGATAGTAGTGGTCATTTCTACGTTCCGGGCAACCTAGGTTTCACTCCAGGGCGTTGCTCCACCAGATCGAATAGTTACGGCCTAAGGAGTCAACGCCAGAAGCATAAAATACGATAAAGATGCAACAGTTTTTCCATCGTATAAAACGAATAATTGCAACCAGTGTGAAAGTTATGGTCATTTCTACGTTCCGGGCAACCTAGGCTTCACTCTACGGCGTTGTTCCACCAGATCGAATAGTTAGGGCCTAAGAAGTCAACACCAGAAGAATAAAATACAAAATAAATACAACAGCCTTTACACCGTATAAAACGAATAATTGCAACCTGTGTGAAGGTTATCGTCATATCTACGTTCCGGGCAACCTAGGCTTCACTGACGGGCGTGCTCCACCAGGTCGAAATCTTAGGGCCTAAGAAGTCATCGCCCGAAGCATAAAATACATTAAAAATACAACAGTCTTTTCATCGTATGACAGGAATAATTGCAACAAGCGTGAAAGTAATGATCATTTCGGCGTTTCGGGCATCCTAGACTTAACTCTGAGGCATTGCTCCACCAGATCGAATATTTAGGGCCTTAGAAGTCAACGCCAGAAGCATAAAATACAATATAAATACAACAGTTTTTCCATCGTATAAAACGAATAATTGCAACCAGTATGCAACTTATGGTCATTTCTACATTCCGAGCAACCTAGGCTTCACTCTAGGGCGTTGCTCCACCAGATCGAATAGTTAGGGCCTTAGAAGTCAACGCCCGAAACTTAAAATACAAAATAAATAAAACAGTTTTACCATCGTATAAAACGAAGAATTGCTATCAGTGTGAAAGCTATGGTCATTTCTACGTTCCGCGCAATCTGGGCTTTACCCTAGGGCGTTGCTCCACCAGGTCGGATAGTTACGGCCTAAGAAGTCAACGCCAGAAGCATAAAATACGACAAAGATGCAACAGTTTTTCCATCGTATAAAACGAATAATTGCAACCATTGTGAAAGTGATGGTCATTTCTACGTTCCGGGCAACCTAGGCTTCACTCTAGGGCGTTGCTCCACCAGATCGAATAGTTACGTCCTTAGAAGTCAACGCCAGGAGCATAAAATTCGATATAAATACAACAGCTTTGCCATCGTATAAAACGAATAATTGCTACCAGTGTAAAGGTTATGGTCATTTGTACGTTCCAGGCAACCTAGGCTTCACTGTATGGCGTTCTTCCACCACATCGAATAGCTACGGCCTCAGAAGTCAACGCCTGAAGTATAAAGTACAATAAAAATACAACAGCCTTTCCATCCTATAACAGGAATAATTGCAACCCGTGTGAAAGTGATGGTCATTTCTACGTTCCAGGTAACCTAGGCTTCACTCCAGGGCGTCGCTCCACCAGGCCAAACAGTTAGGGCCTTAGAAGTCAACGCCCGAAGCATTAAATACAAAATAAATAGAACAGTTTTTCCATTGTATAAAACGAATAATTGCTACCAGTGTAAAAGTTATGGTCATTTCTACGTTCCGGGCAACATAGGCTGCACTCGAGGGCGTTGCTCCACCAGATGGAATAGTTAGGGCCTTAGAAGTCAACGCCCGAAGCATAAAATACACAATAAATAAAACAGTTTTTCCATCGTATAAAACGAAGAATTGCTGCCAGTGTAAAAGTTTTGGTCATTTCTACGTTCCGGGCAACCTAGACTTTACCCTAGGGCGATATAAATACGATATAAATACAACAGCTTTTCCAACGTATAAAAGGAATAATTGCAAACAGTGTGAAAGTAATGGTTATTTCTACGTTCCGGGCAACCTAGGCTTCACTGTATGGCGTTCTTCCACCACATCGAATAGCTACGGCCTCAGAAGTCAACGCCTGAAGTTTAAAGTACAATAAAAATACAACAGCCTTTCCATCCTATAACAGGAATAATTGCAACCCGTGTGAAAGTGATGGTCATTTCTACGTTCCAGGTAACCTAGGCTTCACTCCAGGGCGTCGCTCCACCAGGCCAAACAGTTAGGGCCTTAGAAGTCAACGCCCGAAGCATTAAATACAAAATAAATAGAACAGTTTTTCCATTGTATAAAACGAATAATTGCTACCAGTGTAAAAGTTATGGTCATTTCTACGTTCCGGGCAACATAGGCTGCACTCTAGGGCGTTGCTCCACCAGATGGTATAGTTAGGGCCTTAGAAGTCAACGCCCGAAGCATAAAATACAAAATAAATAAAACAGTTTTTCCATCGTATAAAACGAAGAATAGCTACCAGTGTAAAAGTTATGGTCATTTCTACGTTCGGGCAACCTAGGCTTTACCCTAGGGCGTTGTTCCACTAGATGGAATAGTTAGGGCCTACGAAGTCAACGCCAGAAGCATAAAAGGCGATATAAATACGACAGCTTTTCCATCGTATAAAACGAATAATTGTTACCAGTGTGAAAGTTATGGTCATTTCTACGAACGGGGCAACCTAGGCTACACTCTAGGGCGTTGCTCTACCAGATCGAACAGTTAGGGACTAAGAAGTCAACGCCAGAAGCATAAAATACGATCTAATTCGACTGCTTTTCCATCGTATAAAACAAATAATTGCAGCCAGTGTGAAGGTTATGGTCATTTCTACGTTCCGGGCAACCTAGGCTTCCCTCTAGGGCGTTGCTCCACCAGATCAAACAGTTAGGGCCTTAGAAGTCAACGCCCGAAGCATTAAATACAAAATAAATAGAACAGTTTTTCCATTGTATAAAACGAATAATTGCTACCAGTGTAAAAGGTATGGTCATTTCTACGTTCCGGGCAACCTATGCTTCACCCTAGGCCGTTGTTCGACCATATCGAATAGTTAGGGCCTAAGAAGTGAACGCCAGAAGCATAGAATGCAATAAAAATACAACAGTTTTTCCATCGTATAGCAGGAATAATTTGCAACCAGTGTGATAGTAGTGGTCATTTCTACGTTCCGGGCAACCCAGCTTTCACTCCAGGGCGTTGCTCCACCAGATCGAATAGTTAGGTCCTTAGAAGTCAACGCCAGGAGCATAAAATTCGATATAAATACAACAGCTTTGCCATCGTATAAAACGAATAATTGCTACCAGTGTAAAAGTTATGGTCATTTGTACGTTCCAGGCAACCTAGGCTTCACTGTATGGCGTTCTTCCACCACATCGAATAGCTACGGCCTCAGAAGTCAACGCCTGAAGTATAAAGTACAATAAAAATACAACAGCCTTTCCATCCTATAACAGGAATAATTGCAACCCGTGTGAAAGTGATGGTCATTTCTACGTTCCAGGTAACCTAGGCTTCACTCCAGGGCGTCGCTCCACCAGGCCAAACAGTTAGGGCCTTAGAAGTCAACGCCCGAAGCATTAAATACAAAATAAATAGAACAGTTTTTCCATTGTATAAAACGAATAATTGCTACCAGTGTAAAAGTTATGGTCATTTCTACGTTCCGGGCAACATAGGCTGCACTCGAGGGCGTTGCTCCACCAGATGGAATAGTTAGGGCCTTAGAAGTCAACGCCCGAAGCATAAAATACACAATAAATAAAACAGTTTTTCCATCGTATAAAACGAAGAATTGCTACCAGTGTAAAAGTTTTGGTCATTTCTACGTTCCGGGCAACCTAGACTTTACCCTAGGGCGTTGTTCCACCGGATGGAATAGTTAGGGCCTACGAAGTCAACGCCAGAAGCATAAAAAGCGATATAAATACGACAGCTTTTCCATCGTATAAAACGAATAATTGCAACCAGTGTGGAAGTTATGGACATTTCTGCCTTCCGGGCAACCTAGGCTTCCCTCTAGGGCTTTGCTCCACCAGATCAAACAGTTAGGGCCTTAGAAGTCAACGCCCGAAGCATGAAATACAAAATAAATAGAACAGTTTTTCCATTGTATAAAACGAATAATTGCTACCAGTGTAAAATGTATGGTCATTTCTACGTTCCGGGCAACCTATGCTTCACCCTAGGCCGTTGTTCGACCAGATCGAATAGTTAGGGCCTAAGAAGTGAACGCCAGAAGCATAAAATACGATATAAATACAACAGCTTTTCCATCGTATAAAAGGAATAATTGACACCAGTATGAAACTCATGGTCATTTCTACGTTCCGGGCAACCTAGGCTTCACTGTATGGCGCTCTTCCGCCACATCGAATAGCTACGCCCTCAGAACTCGACGCCAGAAGCCTAAAATACAATATAAATATAACAGTTTTTCCTTCGTATAAAACGAATAATTGCTACCAGTGTAAAAGTTATGGACATTTCTACGTTCCGGGCAACATAGGCTGCACTCTAGGGCGTTGCTCCACCAGATGGAATAGTTAGGGCCTTAGAAGTCAACGCCCGAAGCATAAAATACAAAATAAATAAAACAGTTTTTCCATCGTATAAAACGAAGAATTGCTACCAGTGTAAAAGTTATGGTCATTTCTACGTTCCGGGCAACCTAGGCTTTACCCTAGGGCGTTGTTCCACCGGATGGAATAGTTAGGGCCTACGAAGTCAACGCCAGAAGCATAAAAAGCGATATAAATACGACAGCTTTTCCATCATATAAAACGAATAATTGCAACCAGTGTGGAAGTTATGGTCATTTCTACCTTCCGGGCAACCTAGGCTTCACTCTAGGGCGGTGCTCCACCAAATCGAATAGCTAGGGCCTTAGAAGTCAATGCCCGAAGCATAAAATACAAAATAAATAGAACAGTTTTTCCATCGTATAAAACGAATAATTGCTACCAGTGTGAAAGTTATGGTCATTTCTACGAAACGGGCAACCTAGGCTACACTCTAGGGCGTTGCTCTACCAGATCGAACAGTTAGGGACTAAGAAGTCAACGCCAGAAGCATAAAATACAATATAAATATAACAGTTCTTCCACCGTATAAAACGAATGATAGCAACCAGTGTGAGAGTTATGGTCATTTCTACGTTCCGGGCGACCTGGGCTTTACCCTAGGGCGTTGTTCCACCAGATGGAATAGTTAGGGCCTAAGAAGTGAACGCCAGGAGCATAAAATACAATATAAATACAACAGCTTTTCCAACGTATAAAAGGAATAATTGCAAACAGTGTGAAAGTAATGGTTATTTCTACGTTCCGGGCAACCTAGGCTTCATTCTAGGGCGTTGCTCCACCAGATCAAACAGTTAGGGCCTTAGAAGTCAACGCCCGAAGCATTAAACACAAAATAAATAGAACAGTTTTTCCATTGTATAAAACGAATAATTGATACCAGTGTGAAAGTTATGGTCATTTCTACGTTCCGGGCAACCTAGGCTTCACCCTAGGCCGTTGTTCCACCAGATCGAATAGTTAGGGCCTAAGATGTGAACGCCAGAAGCATAAAATGCAATAAAAATACAACAGTTTTTCCATCGTATAGCAGGAATAATTTGCAACCAGTGAGATAGTAGTGGTCATTTCTACGTTCCGGGCAACCTAGGTTTCACTCCAGGGCGTTGCTCCACCAGGTCGGATAGTTACGGCCTAAGAAGTCAACGCCAGAAGCATAAAATACGATAAAGATGCAACAGTTTTTCCATCGTATAAAACGAATAATTGCAACCAGTGTGAAAGTGATGGTCATTTCTACGTTCCGGGCAACCTAGGCTTCACTCTAGGGCGTTGCTCCACCAGATCGAATAGTTAGGGCCTAAGAAATCAACACCAGAAGAATAAAATACAAAATAAGTACAACAGCCTTTACACCGTATAAAACGAATAATTGCAACCTGTGTGAAGGTTATGGTCATATTTACGTTCCGGGCAACCTAGACTTCACTGTAGGGCGTTGCTCCACCAGATCGAAATCTTAGGGCCTAAGAAGTCAACGCCCGAAGCATTAAATACGATATAAATACAACAGCTTTTCCATCGTATAAAATGAATAATTGCAAACAGTGTGAAAGTTATGGTCATTTCTACGTTCCGGGCAACCTAGGCTTCACCCTAGGGCGTTGTTCCACCAGATCGAATAGCTTGGGCCTTAGAAGTCAACGCCAGAAGCATAAAATACGATATAAATACAACAGCTTTTCCATCGTATAAAACGAATAATTGTAGACTGTGTGAAAGTAATGGTCATTTCTACGTTCCGGGCAACCTAGGCTTCACCCTAGGGCGTTGCTCCACCAGATCAAACAGTTAGGGCCTTAGAAGTCAACGCCCGAAGCATAAAATACACAATAAATAAAACAGTTTTTCCATCGTATAAAACGAAGAATTGCTACCAGTGTAAAAGTTATGGTCATTTCTACGTTCCGGGCAACCTAGACTTTACCCTAGGGCGTTGTTCCACCGGATGGAATAGTTAGGGCCTACGAAGTCAACGCCAGAAGCATAAAAAGCGATATAAATACGACAGCTTTTCCATCGTATAAAACGAATAATTGCAACCAGTGTGGACGTTATGGACATTTCTGCCTTCCGGGCAACCTAGGCTTCCCTCTAGGGCTTTGCTCCACCAGATCAAACAGTTAGGGCCTTAGAAGTCAACGCCCGAAGCATGAAATACAAAATAAATAGAACAGTTTTTCCATTGTATAAAACGAATAATTGCTACCAGTGTAAAATGTATGGTCATTTCTACGTTCCGGGCAACCTATGCTTCACCATAGGCCGTTGTTCGACCAGATCGAATAGTTAGGGCCTAAGAAGTGAACGCCAGAAGCATAAAATACGATATAAATACAACAGCTTTTCCATCGTATAAAAGGAATAATTGACACCAGTATGAAACTCATGGTCATTTCTACGTTCCGGGCAACCTAGGCTTCACTGTATGGCGCTCTTCCGCCACATCGAATAGCTACGGCCTCAGAAGTCGACGCCAGAAGCTTAAAATACAATATAAATATAACAGTTTTTCCTTCGTATAAAACGAATAATTGCTACCAGTGTAAAAGTTATGGACATTTCTACGTTCCGGGCAACATAGGCTGCACTCTAGGGCGTTGCTCCACCAGATGGAATAGTTAGGGCCTTAGAAGTCAACGCCCGAAGCATAAAATACAAAATAAATAAAACAGTTTTTCCATCGTATAAAACGAAGAATTGCTACCAGTGTAAAAGTTATGGTCATTTCTACGTTCCGGGCAACCTAGGCTTTACCCTAGGGCGTTGTTCCACCGGATGGAATAGTTAGGGCCTACGAAGTCAACGCCAGAAGCATGAAAAGCGATATAAATACGACAGCTTTTCCATCATATAAAACGAATAATTGCAACCAGTGTGGAAGTTATGGTCATTTCTACCTTCCGGGCAACCTAGGCTTCACTCTAGGGCGGTGCTCCACCAAATCGAATAGCTAGGGCCTTAGAAGTCAATGCCGGAAGCATAAAATACAAAATAAATAGAACAGTTTTTCCATCGTATAAAACGAATAATTGCTACCAGTGTGAAAGTTATGGTCATTTCTACGAAACGGGCAACCTAGGCTACACTCTAGGGCGTTGCTCTACCAGATCGAACAGTTAGGGACTAAGAAGTCAACGCCAGAAGCATAAAATACAATATATATATAACAGTTCTTCCACCGTATAAAACGAATGATAGCAACCAGTGTGAGAGTTATGATCATTTCTACGTTCCGGGCGACCTGGGCTTTACCCTAGGGCGTTGTTCCACCAGATGGAATAGTTAGGGCCTAAGAAGTCAACGCCAGGAGCATAAAATACAATATAAATACAACAGCTTTTCCAACGTATAAAAGGAATAATTGCAAACAGTGTGAAAGTAATGGTTATTTCTACGTTCCGGGCAACCTAGGCTTCACTCTAGGGCGTTGCTCCACCAGATCAAACAGTTAGGGCCTTAGAAGTCAACGCCCGAAGCATTAAACACAAAATAAATAGAACAGTTTTTCCATTGTATAAAACGAATAATTGATACCAGTGTGAAAGTTATGGTCATTTCTACGTTCCGGGCAACCTAGGCTTCACCCTAGGCCGTTGTTCCACCAGATCGAATAGTTAGGGCCTAAGATGTGAACGCCAGAAGCATAAAATGCAATAAAAATACAACAGTTTTTCCATCGTATAGCAGGAATAATTTGCAACCAGTGAGATAGTAGTGGTCATTTCTACGTTCCGGGCAACCTAGGTTTCACTCCAGGGCGTTGCTCCACCAGGTCGGATAGTTACGGCCTAAGAAGTCAACGCCAGAAGCATAAAATACGATAAAGATGCAACAGTTTTTCCATCGTATAAAACGAATAATTGCAACCAGTGTGAAAGTGATGGTCATTTCTACGTTCCGGGCAACCTAGGCTTCACTCTAGGGCGTTGCTCCACCAGATCGAATAGTTAGGGCCTTAGAAGTCAACGCCCGAAACTTAAAATACAAAATAAATAAAACAGTTTTTCCATCGTATAAAACGAATAATTGCAACCAGTGTGAAAGTTATGGTCATATCTACGTTCCGGGCAACCTAGGCTTCACTCTACGGCGTTGTTCCACCAGATCGAATAGTTAGGGCCTAAGAAGTCAACGCCAGAAGAATAAAATACGATATAAATACAACAGCTTTTCCATCGTATAAAACAAATAATTGCAGCCAGTGTGAAGGTTATGGTCATTTCTACGTTCCGGGCAACCTAGGCTTCCCTCTAGGGCGTTGCTCCACCAGATCAAACAGTTAGGGCCTTAGAAGTCAACGCCCGAAGCATTAAATACAAAATAAATAGAACAGTTTTTCCATTGTATAAAACGAATAATTGCTACCAGTGTAAAAGGTATGGTCATTTCTACGTTCCGGGCAACCTATGCTTCACCCTAGGCCGTTGTTCGACCAGATCGAATAGTTAGGGCCTAAGAAGTGAACGCCAGAAGCATACAATGCAATAAAAATACAACAGTTTTTCCATCGTATAGCAGGAATAATTTGCAACCAGTGTGATAGTAGTGGTCATTTCTAAGTTCCGGGCAACCCAGGTTTCACTCCAGTGCGTTGCTCCACCAGATCGAATAGTTACGGCCTAAGAAGTCAACGCCAGAAGCATAAAATACGATTAAGATGCAACAGTTTTTCCATCGTATAAAACGAATAATTGCAATCAGTCTGAAAGTTATGGTCACTTCTACATTCCGAGCAACCTAGGCTTCACTCTAGGGCGTTGCTCCACCAGATCGAATAGTTAGGTCCTTAGAAGTCAACGCCAGGAGCATAAAATTCGATATAAATACAACAGCTTTGCCATCGTATAAAACGAATAATTGCTACCAGTGTAAAAGTTATGGTCATTTGTACGTTCCAGGCAACCTAGGCTTCACTGTATGGCGTTCTTCCACCACATCGAATAGCTACGGCCTCAGAAGTCAACGCCTGAAGTATAATGTACAATAAAAATACAACAGCCTTTCCATCCTATAACAGGAATAATTGCAACCCGTGTGAAAGTGATGGTCATTTCTACGTTCCAGGTAACCTAGGCTTCACTCCAGGGCGTCGCTCCACCAGGCCAAACAGTTAGGGCCTTAGAAGTCAACGCCCGAAGCATTAAATACAAAATAAATAGAACAGTTTTTCCATTGTATAAAACGAATAATTGCTACCAGTGTAAAATGTATGGTCATTTCTACGTTCCGGGCAACCTATGCTTCACCCTAGGCCGTTGTTCGACCAGATCGAATAGTTAGGGCCTAAGAAGTGAAGGCCAGAAGCATACAGTGCAATAAAAATACAACAGTTTTTCCATCGTATAGCAGGAATAATTTGCAACCAGTGTGATAGTAGTGGTCATTTCCACGTTCCGGGCAACCTAGGTTTCACTCCAGGGCGTTGCTCCACCAGGTCGGATAGTTACGGCCTAAGAAGTCAACGCCAGAAGCATAAAATACGATAAAGATGCAACAGTTTTTCCATCGTATAAAACGAATAATTGCAACCAGTGTGAAAGTGATGGTCATTTCTACATTCCGAGGAACCTAGTCTTCACTCTAGGGCGTTGTTCCACCAGATCGAATAGTTAGGGCCTAAGAAGTGAACGCCAGAAGCATAAAATACGATATAAATACAACAGCTTTTCCATCGTATAAAAGGAATAATTGACACCAGTATGAAACTCATGGTCATTTCTACGTTCCGGGCAACCTAGGCTTCACTGTATGGCGCTCTTCCGCCACATCGAATAGCTACGGCCTCAGAAGTCAACGCCAGAAGCTTAAAATACAATATAAATATAACAGTTTTTCCTTCGTATAAAACGAATAATTGCTACCAGTGTAAAAGTTATGGTCATTTCTACGTTCCGGGCAACATAGGCTGCACTCTAGGGCGTTGCTCCACCAGATGGAATAGTTAGGGCCTTAGAAGTCAACGCCCGAAGCATAAAATACAAAATAAATAAAACAGTTTTTCCATCGTATAAAACGAATAATTGCTACCAGTGTGAAAGTTATGGTCATTTCTACGAACCGGGCAACCTAGGCTACACTCTAGGGCGTTGCTCTACCAGATCGAACAGTTAGGGACTAAGAAGTCAACGCCAGAAGCATAAAATACAATATAAATATAACAGTTCTTCCACCGTATAAAACGAATGATACCAACCACTGTGAGAGTTATGGTCATTTCTACGTTCCGGGCGACCTTGGCTTTACCCTAGGGCGTTGTTCCACCAGATGGAATAGTTAGGGCCTAAGAAGTCAACGCCAGAAGCATAAAATACAAAATAAATCGAACTGTTTTTCCATCGTATAAAACGAATAATTGCTACGAGTGTGAAAGTTATGGTCATTCCTACTTTCCGGGCCACCTACGCTTCCCCCTAGGGCGTTGATCCACCAGATGGAATAGTTAGGGCCTAAAAAGTCAACGCCAGAAGCATAAAATACGATATAAATTCAACAGCTTTTCCATCGTATAAAACGAATAATGGTAACCAGTGTGAAAGTTATGGTCATTTCTACGTTCCTGGCAACCTACGTTTCACCCTAGGGCGTTGCTCCACCAGATCGAATAGCTAGGGGCTAAGAATTCAACGCCAGAAGGATAAAATACAATATAAGTACAACAGTTTTTCCATCGTATAAAATGAATAATTGCAGACATTGTGAAGGTAATGGTCATTTCTACGTTCCGGTCAACCTAGGCGTCACTCTAATGCGTTGCTCCACCACATCTAATAGCTACGGCCTTAGAAGTCAACGCCAGGAGCATAAAATAGAATATAAATACAACAGCTTTTCCATCGTATAAAATGAATAATTGCAAACAGTGTGAAAGTAATGGTCATGTCTACGTTCCGGGTAACCTAGGTTTCACTCTAGGGCGTTGCTCCACCAGATAGAATAGCTAGGGACATAGAATTCAACGCCAGAAGAATAAAATACAATATAAGTACAAGAGTTTTTCCATCGTCTAAAATGAATATTTGCAAACATTGTGAAAGTAATGGTCATTTCTACGTTCCGGGCAACCCATGCGACACTCTAGGGCGTTGCTCCACCACATCTAATAGCTACGGCCTACAAAGTTAACGCCAGAAGCATAAAATACGATATAAGTACAACAGCTTGTCCATCATATAAAACGAGTAATGGTAACCAGTGTGAAAGTTATGGTCATTTCTACGTTCCGGTCAACCTAGGCTTCACTCTAGGACTTTGATCCACCAGATCGAATTTTTTGGGCGTATGAAGTCAACGCCAGAAGCATAAAATACAATAAAGGTGCAACAGTTTTTCCATCGTATAACAGGAATAATTGCAACCAGTGTGAAGGTAATGGTGTGTTCTACGTTCCGGGCAACCTAGGCTTCACACTAGGGCGGTGCTCCACCAGATCAAATAGTTAGGGCCTAAGAAGTCAACGCCAGAAGCATAAATTACAATATAAGTACAACAGCTTTTCCATCGTATATAATGTATATTTGCAAACAGTGTGGAAGTTATGGACACTTCTACGTTCCGGGCAACCTAGGCTTCACTCTAGGGTGTTGCCACACCAGATGGAATTGCTAGGGACTTAGAATCCAATGCCAGAAGCATAAAATGCAATATAAATTTTACAAGTTTTCCATCGTATAAAAGGTATAATAGCAATCAGTGTGAAAGTTATGGTCATTTCAACGTTCCGGGAAACCTAGGCTTCACACTAGGGCGTTGCTCCTCCAGATCAAGTAGTTAGGGTCTAAGAAGTCAACACCAGAAGCATAAATTACAATATAAGTACAACAGCTTTTCCATCGTATATAATGTATATTTGCAAACAGTGTGGAAGTTGTGGACACTTCTACGTTCCGGGCAACCTAGGCTTCACTCTAGGGTGTTGCCACACCAGATGGAATTGCTAGGGACTTAGAATCCAATGCCAGAAGCATAAAATGCAATATAAATTTTACAAGTTTTCCATCGTATGAAAGGTATAATAGCAATCAGTGTGAAAGTTATGGTCATTTCAACGTTCCGGGAAACCTAGGCTTCACACTAGGCCGTTGCTCCTCCAGATCAAGTAGTTAGGGCCTAAGAAGTCAACGCCAGAAGCATAAATTACAATATAAGTACAAATGCTTTTCCATCGTATGTAATGTTTATTTACAATCAGTGTGGAAGTAATGGTCATTTCTACGTTCCGGGCAACCTAGGCTTCACGCTAGGGTGTTGCTCCACCAGATGGAATAGCTAGGGACTTAGAATTCAATGCCAGAAGCATAAAATACGATATAAATACAACAGCTTTTCCATCGTATAAAACGAATAATGGTAACCAGTGTGAAAGTTATGGTCATTTCTACGTTCCTGGCAACCTAGGTTTCACTCTAGGGCGTTGCTCCACCAGATCGAATAGCTAGGGGCATAGAATTCAACGCCAGAAGGATAAAATACAATATAAGTACAACAGTTTTTCCATCGTATAAAATGAATATTTGCAAACATTGTGAAAGTAATGGTCATTTCTACGTTCCGGGTAACCCATGCGACACTCTAGGGCGTTGCTCCACCACATCTAATAGCTACGGCCTACAAAGTCAACGCCAGAAGCATAAAATACGATATAAGTACAACAGCTTGTCCATCATATAAAACGAGTAATGGTAACCAGTGTGAAAGTTATGGTCATTTCTACGTTCCGGTCAACCTAGGCTTCACTCCAGGACGTTGGTCCACCAGATCGAATAGTTTGGGCCTATGAAGTCAACGCCAGAAGCATAAAATACAATAAAGGTGCAACAGTTTTTCCATCGTATAACAGGAATAATTGCAACCAGTGTGAAGGTAATGGTTTGTTCTACGTTCCGGGCAACCTAGGCTTCACACTAGGGCGGTGCTCCACCAGATCAAATAGTTAGGGCCTAAGAAGCCAACGCCAGAAGCATAAATTACATTATAAGTACAACAGCTTTTCCATCGTGTATAATGTATATTTGCAAACAGTGTGGAAGTAATGGACACTTCTACGTTTCGGGCAACCTAGGCTTCACTCTAGCGTGTTGCCACACCAGATGGAATTGCTAGGGACTTAGAATCCAATGCCAGAAGCATAAAATGCAATATAAATTTTACAGCTTTTCCATCGTACAAAAGGTATAATAGAAATCAGTGTGAAAGTTATGGTCATTTCAACGTTCCGGGAAACCTAGGCTTCACTCTAGGGCGCTGCTCCACCAGATCGAATATTTAGGGCCTTAGAAGTCAACGCCCGAAGCATAAAATGCAAAATACATAGATCAGTTTTTCCATTGTATAAAACGGATAACTGCGACCAGTGTGAAAGTACTGGTCATTTCTGCGTTCCGGGCAAGCTAGTCTTCACCCTAGGGCGCTGTTCCACCAGATGGAATAGTTAGGGCCTAAGAAGTCAACGCCAGAAGCATAAAATACGATATAAATACAACAGCTTTTCCATCGTATAAAACGAATAATGGTAACCAGTGTGAAAGTTATGGTCATTTCTACGTTCCTGGCAACCTAGGCTTCTCCCTAGGGCGTTGTTCCACCAGATGGAATAGTTAGGGCCTAAGAAGTCAACGCCAGAAGCATAAAATACGATATAATTTCAACAGCTTTTCCATCGTATAAAACGAATAATGGTAACCAGTGTGAAAGTTGTGGTCATTTCTACGTTCCGGTCAACCTAGGCTTCAGTCTAGGACGTTGCCCCACCAGATGGAATAGTTAGGGCCTACGAAGTCAACGCCAGAAGCATAAAATACAATATAAGTACAACAGCTTTTCCATCGTATATAATGTATATTTGCAACCAGTGTGAAAGTTATGGTCATTTCTACTTCCCGGGCAACCTAGGCTTCACTCTAGGGCGTTGCTCCACCAGATCGAATAGTTAGGGCCTTAAAAGTCAACGCCCGAAGCATAAAATGCAAAATACATAGAACAGTTTTTCCATTGTATAAAACGAATAACTGCAACCAGTGTGAAAGTACTGGTCATTTCTGCGTTCCGGGTAACGTAGGTTTCACTCAAGGGCGTTGCTCGACCAGATAGAATAGCTAGGGACTTAGAATTCAACGGCAGAAGAATAAAATACAAGATAAGTACAACAGTTTTTCCATCGTATAAAATGAATATTTGCAAACATTGTGAAAGTAATGGTCATTTCTACGTTCCGGGTAACCCATGCGACACTCTAGGGCGTTGCTCCACCACAGCTAATAGCTACGGCCTACAAAGTCAACGCCAGAAGCATAAAATACGATATAAGTACAACAGCTTGTCCATCATATAAAACGAGTAATGGTAACCAGTGTGAAAGTTATGGTCATTTCTACGTTCCTGGCAACCTAGGCTTCACCCTAGGGCGTTGTTCCACCAGATGGAATAGTTAGGGCCTAAGAAGTCAACGCCAGAAGCATAAAATACGATATAATTTCAACAGCTTTTCCATCGTATAAAACGAATAACTGCAACCAGTGCGATGGTTATGGACATATCTACGTTCTGGGCAATCTAGGCTTCACTCTAGGGCGTTGCTCCACCAGATCGAATAGTTAGGGCCTTAGAAGTCAACGCGAGAAGCATAAAATACAATAAAGATGCATCAGTTTTTCCATCGTATAACAGGAATAATTGCAAACAGTGTGAAGGTAATGGTATGTTCTACGTTCCGGGCAAACTAGGCTTCACGCTAGGGTGTTGCTCGACCAGATGGAATAGTTAGGGCCTAAGAAGTCAACGCCAGAAGCATAAAATACGATATAATTTCAACCGCTTTACCATCATATAAAACGAATAACTGCAACCAGTGCGATGGTTATGGACACTTCTACGTTCCGGGCAACCTAGGCTTCACACTAGGGTGTTGCCACACCAGATGGAATTGCTAGGGACTTAGAACCCAATGCCAGAAGCATAAAATGCGATATAAATTTTACAAGTTTTCCATCGTATAAAAGGTATAATAGCAATCAGTGTGAAAGTTATGGTCATTTCAACGTTCCGGGAAACCTAGGCTTCACACTAGGGCGTTGCTCCTCCAGATCAAGTAGTTAGGGCCTAAGAAGTCAACGCCAGAAGCATAAATTACAATATAAGTACAACCGCTTTTCCATCGTATGTAATGTATATTTACAAACAGTGTGTAAGTAATGGTCATTTCTACGTTCCAGGCAACCTAGGCTTCACGCTAGGGTGTTGCTCCACCAGATGGAATAGCTAGGGACTTAGAATTCAATGCCAGAAGCGTAATATGCAATATAAATATAACAGCTTTTCCATCGTATAAAACGAATAATAGCAACCAGTGTGAAAGTTACGGTCATTTCTACTTCCCGGGCAACCTATGCTTCACTCTAGGGCGCTGCTCCACCAGATCGAATAGTTAGGGCCTTAGAAGTCAACGCCCGAAGCATAAAATGCAAAATACATAGATCAGTTTTTCCATTGTATAAAACGAATAACTGCAACCAGTGTGAAAGTACTGGTCATTTCTGCGTTCCGGGCAACCTAGGCTTCACCCTAGGGCGCTGTTCCACCAGATGGAATAGTTAGGGCCTAAGAAGTCAACGCCAGAAGCATAAAATACGATATAAATACTACAGCTTTTCCATCGTATAAAACGAATAATGGTAACCAGTGTGAAAGTTATGGTCATTTCTACGTTCCTGGCAACCTACGTTTCACCCTAGGGCGTTGCTCCACCAGATCGAATAGCTAGGGGCTAAGAATTCAACGCCAGAAGGATAAAATACAATATAAGTACAACAGTTTTTCCATCGTATAAAATGAATAATTGCAGACATTGTGAAGGTAATGGTCATTTCTACGTTCCGGTCAACCTAGGCGTCACTCTAATGCGTTGCTCCACCACATCTAATAGCTACGGCCTTAGAAGTCAACGCCAGGAGCATAAAATAGAATATAAATACAACAGCTTTTCCATCGTATAAAATGAATAATTGCAAACAGTGTGAAAGTAATGGTCATGTCTACGTTCCGGGTAACCTAGGTTTCACTCTAGGGCGTTGCTCCACCAGATAGAATAGCTAGGGACATAGAATTCAACGCCAGAAGAATAAAATACAATATAAGTACAAGAGTTTTTCCATCGTCTAAAATGAATATTTGCAAACATTGTGAAAGTAATGGTCATTTCTACGTTCCGGGCAACCCATGCGACACTCTAGGGCGTTGCTCCACCACATCTAATAGCTACGGCCTACAAAGTTAACGCCAGAAGCATAAAATACGATATAAGTACAACAGCTTGTCCATCATATAAAACGAGTAATGGTAACCAGTGTGAAAGTTATGGTCATTTCTACGTTCCGGTCAACCTAGGCTTCACTCTAGGACTTTGATCCACCAGATCGAATTTTTTGGGCGTATGAAGTCAACGCCTGAAGCATAAAATACAATAAAGGTGCAACAGTTTTTCCATCGTATAACAGGAATAATTGCAACCAGTGTGAAGGTAATGGTGTGTTCTACGTTCCGGGCAACCTGGGCTTCACACTAGGGCGGTGCTCCACCAGATCAAATAGTTAGGGCCTAAGAAGTCAACGCCAGAAGCATAAATTACAATATAAGTACAACAGCTTTTCCATCGTATATAATGTATATTTGCAAACAGTGTGGAAGTTATGGACACTTCTACGTTCCGGGCAACCTAGGCTTCACTCTAGGGTGTTGCCACACCAGATGGAATTGCTAGGGACTTAGAATCCAATGCCAGAAGCATAAAATGCAATATAAATTTTACAAGTTTTCCATCGTATAAAAGGTATAATAGCAATCAGTGTGAAAGTTATGGTCATTTCAACGTTCCGGGAAACCTAGGCTTCACACTAGGGCGTTGCTCCTCCAGATCAAGTAGTTAGGGTCTAAGAAGTCAACACCAGAAGCATAAATTACAATATAAGTACAACAGCTTTTCCATCGTATATAATGTATATTTGCAAACAGTGTGGAAGTTGTGGACACTTCTACGTTCCGGGCAACCTAGGCTTCACTCTAGGGTGTTGCCACACCAGATGGAATTGCTAGGGACTTAGAATCCAATGCCAGAAGCATAAAATGCAATATAAATTTTACAAGTTTTCCATCGTATGAAAGGTATAATAGCAATCAGTGTGAAAGTTATGGTCATTTCAACGTTCCGGGAAACCTAGGCTTCACACTAGGCCGTTGCTCCTCCAGATCAAGTAGTTAGGGCCTAAGAAGTCAACGCCAGAAGCATAAATTACAATATAAGTACAAATGCTTTTCCATCGTATGTAATGTTTATTTACAATCAGTGTGGAAGTAATGGTCATTTCTACGTTCCGGGCAACCTAGGCTTCACGCTAGGGTGTTGCTCCACCAGATGGAATAGCTAGGGACTTAGAATTCAATGCCAGAAGCATAAAATACGATATAAATACAACAGCTTTTCCATCGTATAAAACGAATAATGGTAACCAGTGTGAAAGTTATGGTCATTTCTACGTTCCTGGCAACCTAGGTTTCACTCTAGGGCGTTGCTCCACCAGATCGAATAGCTAGGGGCTTAGAATTCAACGCCAGAAGGATAAAATACAATATAAGTACAACAGTTTTTCCATCGTATAAAATGAATATTTGCAAACATTGTGAAAGTAATGGTCATTTCTACGTTCCGGGTAACCCATGCGACACTCTAGGGCGTTGCTCCACCACATCTAATAGCTACGGCCTACAAAGTCAACGCCAGAAGCATAAAATACGATATAAGTACAACAGCTTGTCCATCATATAAAACGAGTAATGGTAACCAGTGTGAAAGTTATGGTCATTTCTACGTTCCGGTCAACCTAGGCTTCACTCCAGGACGTTGGTCCACCAGATCGAATAGTTTGGGCCTATGAAGTCAACGCCAGAAGCATAAAATACAATAAAGGTGCAACAGTTTTTCCATCGTATAACAGGAATAATTGCAACCAGTGTGAAGGTAATGGTTTGTTCTACGTTCCGGGCAACCTAGGCTTCACACTAGGGCGGTGCTCCACCAGATCAAATAGTTAGGGCCTAAGAAGCCAACGCCAGAAGCATAAATTACATTATAAGTACAACAGCTTTTCCATCGTGTATAATGTATATTTGCAAACAGTGTGGAAGTAATGGACACTTCTACGTTTCGGGCAACCTAGGCTTCACTCTAGCGTGTTGCCACACCAGATGGAATTGCTAGGGACTTAGAATCCAATGCCAGAAGCATAAAATGCAATATAAATTTTACAGCTTTTCCATCGTACAAAAGGTATAATAGAAATCAGTGTGAAAGTTATGGTCATTTCAACGTTCCGGGAAACCTAGGCTTCACTCTAGGGCGCTGCTCCACCAGATCGAATATTTAGGGCCTTAGAAGTCAACGCCCGAAGCATAAAATGCAAAATACATAGATCAGTTTTTCCATTGTATAAAACGGATAACTGCGACCAGTGTGAAAGTACTGGTCATTTCTGCGTTCCGGGCAAGCTAGTCTTCACCCTAGGGCGCTGTTCCACCAGATGGAATAGTTAGGGCCTAAGAAGTCAACGCCAGAAGCATAAAATACGATATAAATACAACAGCTTTTCCATCGTATAAAACGAATAATGGTAACCAGTCTGAAAGTTATGGTCATTTCTACGTTCCTGGCAACCTAGGCTTCTCCCTAGGGCGTTGTTCCACCAGATGGAATAGTTAGGGCCTAAGAAGTCAACGCCAGAAGCATAAAATACGATATAATTTCAACAGCTTTTCCATCGTATAAAACGAATAATGGTAACCAGTGTGAAAGTTGTGGTCATTTCTACGTTCCGGTCAACCTAGGCTTCAGTCTAGGACGTTGCCCCACCAGATGGAATAGTTAGGGCCTACGAAGTCAACGCCAGAAGCATAAAATACAATATAAGTACAACAGCTTTTCCATCGTATATAATGTATATTTGCAACCAGTGTGAAAGTTATGGTCATTTCTACTTCCCGGGCAACCTAGGCTTCACTCTAGGGCGTTGCTCCACCAGATCGAATAGTTAGGGCCTTAAAAGTCAACGCCCGAAGCATAAAATGCAAAATACATAGAACAGTTTTTCCATTGTATAAAACGAATAACTGCAACCAGTGTGAAAGTACTGGTCATTTCTGCGTTCCGGGCAACCTAGGCTACACCCTAGGGCGCTGTTCCACCAGATGGAATAGTTAGGGCCTAAGAAGTCAACGCCAGAAGCATAAAATACGATATAAATACAACAGCTTTTCCATCGTATAAAACGAATAATGGTAACCAGTGTGAAAGTGATGGTCATTTCTACGTTCCTGGCAACCTAGGCTTCACCCTAGGGCGTTGTTCCACCAGATGGAATAGTTAGGGCCTAAGAAGTCAACGCCAGAAGCATAAAATACGATATAATTTCAACAGCTTTTCCATCGTATAAAACGAATAATGGTAACCAGTGTGAAAGTTGTGGTCATTTCTACGTTCCGGTCAACCTAGGCTTCAGTCTAGGACGTTGCCCCACCAGATGGAATAGTTAGGGCCTACGAAGTCAACGCCAGAAGCATAAAATACAATATAAGTACAACAGCTTTTCCATCGTATATAATGTATATTTGCAACCAGTGTGAAAGTTATGGTCATTTCTACTTCCCGGGCAACCTAGGCTTCACTCTAGGGCGTTGCTCCACCAGATCGAATAGTTAGGGCCTTAAAAGTCAACGCCCGAAGCATAAAATGCAAAATACATAGAACAGTTTTTCCATTGTATAAAACGAATAACTGCAACCAGTGTGAAAGTACTGGTCATTTCTGCGTTCCGGGCAACCTAGGCTACACCCTAGGGCGCTGTTCCACCAGATGGAATAGCTAGGGCCTTAGAAGTCAACGCCCGAAGCATAAAATGCAAAATAAATAGAACAGTTTTTCCATTGTATAAAACGAATAACTGCAACCAGTGTGAAAGTACTGGTCATTTCTGCGTTCCGGGCTACCTAGGCTTCACCCTAGGGCGCTGTTCCACCAGATGGAATAGTTAGGGCATAAGAAGTCAACGCCAGAAGCACAAACTACAAAATAAATACAACAGTCTTTCCATCGTATAAAACGAATAATAGCAACCAGTGTGAAAGTTATGGTCATTTCTACTTCCCGGGCAACCCAGGCTTCACTCTAGGGCGTTGCTCCACCAGATCGAATAGTTAGGGCCTTAGAAGTCAACGCCCGAAGCATAAAATGCAAAATACATAGAACAGTTTTTCCATTGTATAAAACGAATAACTGCAACCAGTGTGAAAGTACTGGTCATTTCTGCGTTCCGGGCAACCTAGGCTTCACGCTAGAGTGTTGCTCCACCAGATGGAATAGCTAGGGACTTAGAATTCAATGCCAGAAGCATAATATGCAATATAAATAGAACAGTTTTTCCATTGTATAAAACGAATAACTGCAACCATTGTGAAAGTACTGGTCATTTCTACGTTCCGGTCAACCTAGGCTTCACTCTAGGACGTTGATCCACCAGATCGAATAGTTTGGGCCTATGAAGTCAACGCCAGAAGCATAAAATACAATAAAGGTGCAATAGTTTTTCCATCGTATAACAGGAATAATTGCAACCAGTGTGAAGGTAATGGTGTGTTCTACGTTCCGGGCAACCTAGGCTTCACACTAGGGCGGTGCTCCACCAGATCAAATAGTTAGGGCCTAAGAAGTCAACGCCAGAAGCATAAATTACAATATAAGTACAACAGCTTTTCCATCGTATGCAATGTATATTTACAAACAGTGTGTAAGTAATGGTCATTTCTACGTTCCGGGCAACCTAGGCTTCACGCTAGGGTGTTGCTCCACCAGATGGAATAGCTGGGGACTTAGAATTCAATGCCAGGAGCATAATATGCAATATAAATATAACAGCTTTTCCATCGTATAAAACGAATAATAGCAACCAGTGTGATAGTTATGGTCATTTCTACGTGCCTGGCAACCTACGCGTCAGTCCAGGGCGTTGCTACACCACATCTGCTGGCTACGGCCTTAGAAGCTAACGCCGGAAGCATAAAATACAATATAAATACAACAGCTTTGCCATTGTATAAGATGAATAATTGCAAACAGTGTGAAAGTACTGGTCATTTCTGCGTTCCGGGCAACCTAGTCTTCACCCTAGGGCGCTGTTCCACCAGATGGAATAGTTAGGGCCTAAGAGGTCAACGCCAGAAGCATAAAATACGATATAAGTACAACAGCTTGTCCATCATATAAAACGTGTAATGGAAACCAGTGTGAAAGTTATGGTCATTTCTACGTTCCGGTCAACCTAGGCTTCACTCTAGGACGTTGATCCACCAGATCGAATAGTTTGGGCCTATGAAGTCAACGCCAGAAGCATAAAATACAATAAAGGTGCAACAGTTTTTCCATCGTATAACAGGAATAATAGCAACCAGTGTCAAGGTAATTGTGTGTCCTACGTTCCGGGCAACCTAGGCTTCACACTAGGGCGGTGCTCCACCAGATCAAATTGTTAGGGCCTAAGAAGTCAACGCCAGAAGCATAAATTACAATATAAGTACAACAGCTTTTCCATCGTGTATAATGTATATTTGCAAACAGTGTGGAAGTAATGGACAATTCTACGTTCCGGGCAACCTAGGCTTCACTCTAGGGTGCTGCCACACCAGATGGAATTGCTAGGGACTTAGAAACCAATGCCAGAAGCATAAAATGCAATATAAATTTTACAGCTTTTCCATCGTATAAAAGGTATAATAGAAATCAGTGTGAAAGTTATGATCATTTCAACGTTCCGGGAAACCTAGGCTTCACACTAGGGCGTTGCTCCTCCAGATCAAATAGTTAGGGCCTAAGAAGTCAACGCCAGAAGCATAAATTACAATATAAGTACAACTGCTTTTCCATCGTATGTAATGTATATTTACAAACAGTGTGGAAGTAATGGTCATTTCTACGTTCCGGGCAACCTAGGCTTCACGCTAGGGTGTTGCTCCACCAGATGGAATAGCTAGGGACTTAGAATTCAATGCCAGAAGCATAATATGCAATATAAATATAACAGCTTTTCCATCATATAAAACGAATAATAGCAACCAGTGTGAAAGTTATGGTCATTTCTACTTCCCGGGCAACCTATGCTTCACTCTAGGGCGCTGCTCCACCAGATCGAATATTTAGGGCCTTAGAAGTCAACGCCAGAAGCATAAAATACGATGTAATTTCAACAGCTTTTCCATCGTATAAAACGAATAATGGTAACCAGTGTGAAAGTTGTGGTCATTTCTACGTTCCGGTCAACCTAGGCTTCAGTCTAGGACGTTGCTCCACCAGATGGAATAGTTAGGGCCTACGAAGTCAACGCCAGAGGCATAAAATATAATATAAGTACAACAGCTCTTCCATCGTGTGTAATGTATATTTGCAACCAGTGTGAAAGTTATGGTCATTTCTACTTCCCGGGCAACCTAGGCTTCACTCTAGGGCGTTGCTCCACCAGATCGAATAGTTAGGGCCTTAGAAGTCAACGCCCGAAGCATAAAATGCAAAATACATAGAAAAGTTTACCATTGTATAAAACGAATAACTGCAACCAGTGTGAAAGTACTGGTCACTTCTGCGTTCCGGGCAACCTAGGCTACACCCTAGGGCGCTGTTCCACCAGATGGAATAGTTAGGGCCTAAGAAGTCAACGCCAGAAGCATAAACTACAAAACAAATACAACAGTCTTTCCATCGTATAAAACGGATAATTGCAACCTGTGTGATGGTTATGGACCTATCTACGTTCCGGGCAATCTAGGCTTCACTGTAGGGCGTTGCTCCACCAAATCGAATAGTTAGGGCCTTAGAAGTCAACGCCCGAAGCATAAAATACAATATAAGTACAACAGTTTTTCCATCGTATAAAATCAATGATTGCAGACATTGTGAAAGTAATGGTCATTTCTACGTTCCGGTCAACCTAGGCGTCACTCTAATGCGTTGCTCCACCACATCTAATAGCTACGGCCTTAGAAGTCAACGCCAGGAGCTTAAATACAATATAAATACAACAGCTTTTCCATCGTATAAAAGGAATAATTGTAGACAGTGTGAAAGTAATGGTCATTTCTACGTTCCGGGCAACCTAGGCCTCACCCTAGGGCGTTGCTCCACCAGATCAAACAGTTAGGGCTTTAGAAGTCAACGCCCGAAGCATAAAACACAAAATAAATAGAACAGTTTTTCCATTGTATAAAACGAATAATTGCTACCAGTGTAAAAGTTATGGTCATGTCTACGTTCCGGGCAACCTAGGCTTCACCCTAGGGCGTTGTTCAACCAGATCGAATAGTTAGGGCCTAAGAAGTAAACGCCAGAAGCATAAAATACAATATAAATACAACAGTTTTTCCATCGTATAAAACGAATAATTGCAACCAGTGTGAAAGTTATGGTCATTCCTACATTCCGAGCAACCTATGCTTCACTCTAGGGCGTTGCTCCAACAGATTGAATAGTTAGGGGCTTAGAAGTCAACGCACGAAGCATAAAATGCAATAAAAATACAACAGTTTTTCCATCGTATAACAGGATTAATTGCAACCAGTTTGAAAGTGATGGTCATTTCAACGTTCCGGGCAACCTAGGCTTCACTCTAGGGCGTTGCTCCACTAGATCGAATAGCTAGTGCCATAGAAGTCAACGCCAGAGGCATAAAATACAATATAAATACAACAGCTTTTCCATCGTAAAAAACGAATAATTGCAACTAGTGTGAAAGTTATGGTCATTTCTACTTCCCGGGCAACCCAGGCTTCACTCTAGGGCGTTGCTCTACCAGATCGAATAGTTAGGGCCTAGGAAGTCAACGCCCGAAGCATAAAATGCAAAATACATAGAACAGTTTTTCCATTGTATAAAACGAACAACTGCAACCAGTGTGAAAGTACTGGTCATTTCTGCGTCCCGGGCTACCTAGGCTTCACCCTAGGGCGCTGTTCCACCAGATGGAATAGTTAGGGCATAAGAAGTCAACGCCAGAAGCATAAACTACAAAATAAATACAACAGTCTTTCCATCGTATAAAACGAATAATTGCAACCTGTGTGATGGTTATGGACATATCTACGTTCTGGGCAATCTAGGCTTCACTCTAGGGCGTTGCTCCACCAGATCGAATAGTTAGGGCCTTAGAAGTTAACGCCAGGAGCATAAAACACAATAAAGATGCAACAGTTTTTCCATCGTATAACAGGAATAATTGCAAACAGTGTGAAGGTAATGGTATGTTCTACGTTCCGGGCAAACTAGGCTTCACGCTAGGGTGTTGCTCCACCAGATGGAATAGCTAGGGCCTTAGAAGTCAACGCCCGATGCATAAAATGCAAAATAAATAGAACAGTTTTTCCATTGTATAAAACGAATAACTGCAACCAGTGTGAAAGTACTGGTCATTTCTGCGTTCCGGGCTACCTAGGCTTCACCCTAGGGCGCTGTTCCACCAGATGGAATAGTTAGGGCATAAGAAGTCAACGCCAGAAGCACAAACTACAAAATAAATACAACAGTCTTTCCATCGTATAAAACGAATAATAGCAACCAGTGTGAAAGTTATGGTCATTTCTACTTCCCGGGCAACCCAGGCTTCACTCTAGGACGTTGATCCACCAGATCGAATAGTTTGGGCCTATGAAGGCAACGCCAGAAGCATAAAATACAATAAAGGTGCAACAGTTTTTCCATCGTATAAAATGATTAATTGCAGACATTGTGAAAGTAATGGTCATTTCTACGTTCCGGTCAACCTAGGCGTCACTCTAATGCGTTGCTCCACCACATCTAATAGCTACGGCCTTAGAAGTCAACGCCAGGAGCATAAAATAGAATATAAATACAACAGCTTTTCCATCGTATAAAATGAATAATTGCAAACAGTGTGAAAGTAATGGTCATGTCTACGTTCCGGGTAACCTAGGTTTCACTCTAGGGCGTTGCTCCACCAGATAGAATAGCTAGGGACATAGAATTCAACGCCAGAAGAATAAAATACAATATAAGTACAAGAGTCTTTCCATCGTCTAAAATGAATATTTGCAAACATTGTGAAAGTAATGGTCATTTCTACGTTCCGGGCAACCCATGCGACACTCTAGGGCGTTGCTCCACCACATCTAATAGCTACGGCCTACAAAGTCAACGCCAGAAGCATAAAATACGATATAAGTACAACAGGTTGTCCATCATATAAAACGAGTAATGGTAACCAGTGTGAAAGTTATGGTCATTTCTACGTTCCGGTCAACCTAGGCTTCACTCTAGGACTTTGATCCACCAGATCGAATTTTTTGGGCCTATGAAGTCAACGCCAGAAGCATAAAATACAATAAAGGTGCAACAGTTTTTCCATCGTATAACAGGAATAATTGCAACCAGTGTGAAGGTAATGGTGTGTTCTACGTTCCGGGCAACCTAGGCTTCACACTAGGGCGGTGCTCCACCAGATCAAATAGTTAGGGCCTAAGAAGTCAACGCCAGAAGCATAAATTACAATATAAGTACAACAGCTTTTCCATCGTATATAATGTATATTTGCAAACAGTGTGGAAGTTGTGGTCACTTCTACGTTCCGGGCAACCTAGGCTTCACTCTAGGGTGTTGCCACACCAGATGAAATTGCTAGGGACTTAGAATCCAATGCCAGAAGCATAAAATGCAATATAAATTTTACAAGTTTTCCATCGTATAAAAGGTATAATAGCAGTCAGTGTGAAAGTTATGGTCATTTCAACGTTCCGGGAAACCTAGGCTTCACACTAGGCCGTTGCTCCTCCAGATCAAGTAGTTAGGGCCTAAGAAGTCAACGCCAGAAGCATAAATTACAATATAAGTACAAATGCTTTTCCATCGTATGTAATGTTTATTTACAATCAGTGTGGAAGTAATGGTCATTTCTACGTTCCGGGCAACCTAGGCTTCACGCTAGGGTGTTGCTCCACCAGATGGAATAGCTAGGGACTTAGAATTCAATGCCAGAAGCATAATATGCAATATAAATATAACAGCTTTTCCATCGTATAAAACGAATAAAAGCAACCAGTGTGAAAGTTATGGTCATTTCTACTTCCCGGGCAACCTATACTTCACTCTAGGGCGCTGCTCCACCAGATCGAATAGTTAGGGCCTTAGAAGTCAACGCCCGAAGCATAAAATGCAAAATACATAGATCAGTTTTTCCATTGTATAAAACGAATAACTGCAACCAGTGTGAAAGTACTGGTCATTTCTGCGTTCCGGGCAACCTAGGCTTCACCATAGGGCGCTGTTCCACCAGATGGAATAGTTAGGGCCTAAGAAGTCAACGCCAGAAGCATAAAATACGATATAAATACAACAGCTTTTCCATCGTATAAAACGAATAATGGTAACCAGTGTGAAAGTTATGGTCATTTCTACGTTCCTGGCAACCTAGGTTTCACTCTAGGGCGTTGCTCCACCAGATCGAATAGCTAGGGGCTTAGAATTCAACGCCAGAAGGATAAAATACAATATAAGTACAACAGTTTTTCCATCGTATAAAATGAATAATTGCAGACATTGTGAAAGTAATAGTCATTTCTACGTTCCGGTCAACCTAGGCGTCACTCTAATGCGTTGCTCCTCCACATCTAATAGCTACGGCCTTAGAAGTCAACGCCAGGAGCATAAAATACAATATAAATACAACAGCTTTTCCATCGTATAAAATGAATAATTGCAAACAGTGTGAAAGTAATGGTCATGTCTACGTTCCGGGTAACGTAGGTTTCACTCTAGGGCGTTGCTCCACCAGATAGAATAGCTAGGGACTTAGAATTCAACGGCAGAAGAATAAAATACAATATAAGTACAACAGTTTTTCCATCGTATAAAATGAATATTTGCAAACATTGTGAAAGTAATGGTCATTTCTACGTTCCGGGTAACCCATGCGACACTCTAGGGCGTTGCTCCACCACATCTAATAGCTACGGCCTACAAAGTCAACGCCAGAAGCATAAAATACGATATAAGTACAACAGCTTGTCCATCATATAAAACGAGTAATGGTAACCAGTGTGAAAGTTATGGTCATTTCTACGTTCCGGTCAACCTAGGCTTCACTCTAGGACATTGGTCCACCAGATCGAATAGTTTGGGCCTATGAAGTCAACGCCAGAAGCATAAAATACAATAAAGGTGCAACAGTTTTTCCATCGTATAACAGGAATAATTGCAACCAGTGTGAAGGTAATGGTGTGTTCTACGTTCCGGGCAACCTAGGCTTCACACTAGGGCGGTGCTCCACCAGATCAAATAGTTAGGGCCTAAGAAGTCAACGCCAGAAGCATAAATTACATTATAAGTACAACAGCTTTTCCATCGTGTATAATGTATATTTGCAAACAGTGTGGAAGTAATGGACACTTCTACGTTCCGGGCAACCTAGGCTTCACTCTAGGGTGTTGCCACACCAGATGGAATTGCTAGGGACTTAGAATCCAATGCCAGAAGCATAAAATGCAATATAAATTTTACAGCTTTTCCATCGTACAAAAGGTATAATAGAAATCAGTGTGAAAGTTATGGTCATTTCAACGTTTCGGGAAACCTAGGCTTCACTCTAGGGCGCTGCTCCACCAGATCGAATATTTAGGGCCTTAGAAGTCAACGCCCGAAGCATAAAATGCAAAATAAATAGAACAGTTTTTCCATTGTATAAAACGAATAACTGCAACCAGTGTGAAAGTACTGGTCATTTCTGCGCTCCAGGCTACCTAGGCTTCACCCTAGGGCGCTGTTCCACCAGATGGAATAGTTAGGGCATAAGAAGTCAACGCCAGAAGCACAAACTACAAAATAAATACAACAGTCTTTCCATCGTATAAAACGAATAATAGCAACCAGTGTGAAAGTTATGGTCATTTCTACTTCCCGGGCAACCCAGGCTTCACTCTAGGGCGGTGCTCCACCAGATCAAATAGTTAGGGCCTAAGAAGTCAACGCCAGAAGCATAAATTACAATATAAGTACAACAGCTTTTCCATCGTATATAGTGTATATTTGCAAACAGTGTGGAAGTTATGGACACTTCTACGTTCCGGGCAACCTAGGCTTCACTCTAGGGTGTTGCCACACCAGATGGAATTGCTAGGGACTTAGAATCCAATGCCAGAAGCATAAAATGCAATATAAATTTTACAAGTTTTCCATCGTATAAAAGGTATAATAGCAATCAGTGTGAAAGTTATGGTCATTTCAACGTTCCGGGAAACCTAGGCTTCACACTAGGGCGTTGCTCCTCCAGATCAAGTAGTTAGGGCCTAAGAAGTCAACGCCAGAAGCATAAATTACAATATAAGTACAACCGCTTTTCCATCGTATGTAATGTATATTTACAAACAGTGTGTAAGTAATGGTCATTTCTACGTTCCAGGCAACCTAGGCTTCACGCTAGGGTGTTGCTCCACCAGATGGAATAGCTAGGGACTTAGAATTCAATGCCAGAAGCATAATATGCAATATAAATATAACAGCTTTTCCATCGTATAAAACGAATAATAGCAACCAGTGTGAAAGTTACGGTCATTTCTACTTCCCGGGTAACCGAGGTTTCACTCTAGGGCGTTGCTCCACCAGATCGAATAGCTAGGGGCTTAGAATTCAACGCCAGAAGGATAAAATACAATATAAGTACAACAGTTTTTCCATCGTATAAAATGAATAATTGCAGACATTGCGAAAGTAATGGTCATTTCTACGTTCCGGTCAACCTAGGCGTCACTCTAATGCGTTGCTCCACCACATCTAATAGCTACGGCCTTCAAAGTCAACGCCAGAAGCATAAAATACGATATAAGTACAACAGCTTGTCCATCATATAAAACGAGTAATGGTAACCAGTGTGAAAGTTATGGTCATTTCTACGTTCCGGGCAACCTAGGCTTCACGCTAGGGTATTGCTGCACCGGATGGAATAGCTAGGGACTTAGAATTCAATGCCAGAAGCATAATATGCAATATAAATATAACAGCTTTTCCATCGTATAAAACGAATAATAGCAACCAGTGTGAAAGTTATGGTCATTTCTACTTCCCGGGCAACCTATGCTTCACTCTAGGGCGCTGCTCCACCAGATCGAATAGTTAGGGCCTTAGAAGTCAACGCCAGAAGCATAAAATACGATATAAATTCAACAGCTTTTCCATTGTATAAAACGAATAATTGCAAACAGTGTGAAAGTTATGGTCATTTCTACGTTCCGGGCAACCTAGGCTTCCCCCTAGGGCGTTGCTCCAACAGATTGCATAGTTAGGGTCTTAGAAGTCAATGCCCGAAGCATAAAATGCAGTAAAAATACAACAGTTTTTCCATCGTATAGCAGGAATTATTTGCAACCAGTGTGAAGGTTATGGTCGTATCTACGTTCCGGGCAACCTAGGCATCACTGTAGTGCGTTGCTCCACCAGATCGAATAGTTAGGTCCTTAGAAGTCGACGCCAGAAGCATAAAATACGATATAAATACAACAGCTTTTCCATCGTAAAAAACGAATAATTGCAACTAGTGTGAAAGTTATGGTTATTTCTACATTCCGAGCAACCTATGCTTCACTCTAGGGCGCTGCTCCACCAGATCGAATAGTTAGGGCCTTAGAAGTCAACGCCCGAAGCATAAAATGCAAAATACATAGATCAGTTTTTCCATTGTATAAAACGAATAACTGCAACCAGTGTGAAAGTACTGGTCATTTCTGCGTTCCGGCCAACCTAGGCTTCACCCTAGGGCGCTGTTCCACCAGATGGAATAGTTAGGGCCTAAGAAGTCAACGCCAGAAGCATAAAATACGATATAAATACAACAGCTTTTCCATCGTATAAAACGAATAATGGTAACCAGTGTGAAAGTTATGGTCATTTCTACGTTCCTGGCAACCTAGGTTTCACTCTAGGGCGTTGCTCCACCAGATCGAATAGCTAGGGGCTAAGAATTCGACGCCAGAAGGATAAAATACAATATAAGTACAACAGTTTTTCCAGCGTATAAAATGAATAATTGCAGACATTGTGAAAGTAATGGTCATTTCTACGTTCCGGTCAACCTAGGCGTCACTCTAATGCGTTGCTCCACCACATCTAATAGCTACGGCCTTAGAAGTCAACGCCAGGAGCATAAAATAGAATATAAATACAACAGCTTTTCCATCGTATAAAATGAATAATTGCAAACAGTGTGAAAGTAATGGTCATGTCTACGTTCCGGGTAACCTAGGTTTCACTCTAGGGCGTTGCTCCACCAGATAGAATAGCTAGGGACTTAGAATTCAACGCCAGAAGAATAAAATACAATATAAGTACAACAGTTTTTCCATCGTATAAAATGAATATTTGCAAACATTGTGAAAGTAATGGTCATTTCTACGTTCCGGGCAACCCATGCGACACTCTAGGGCGTTGCTCCGCTACATCTAATAGCTACGGCCTACAAAGTCAACGCCAGAAGCATAAAATACGATATAAGTACAACAGCTGGTCCATCATATAAAACGAGTAATGGTAACCAGTGTGAAAGTTATGGTCATTTCTACGTTCCGGTCAACCTAGGCTTCACTCTAGGACGTTGATCCACCAGATCGAATAGTTTGGGCCTAAGAAGTCAACGCCAGAAGCATAAAATACGATATAATTTCAACAGCTTTTCCATCGTATAAAACGAATAACTGCAACCAGTGTGAAAGTACTGGTCATTTCTGCGTTCCGGGCTGCCTAGGCTTCACGCTAGGGCGCTGTTCCACCAGATGGAATAGTTAGGGCACAAGAAGTCAACGCCAGAAGCATAAACTACAAAATAAATACAACAGTCTTTCCATCGTATAAAACGAATAATTGCAACCTGTGTGATGGTTATGGACATATCTACGTTCTGGGCAATCTAGGCTTCACTCTAGGGCGTTGCTCCACCAGATCGAATAGTTAGGGCCTTAGAAGTCAACGCCAGAAGCATAAAATACAATAAAGATGCAACAGTTTTTCCATCGTATAACAGGAATAATTGCAAACAGTGTGAAGGTAAAGGTATGTTCTACGTTCCGGGAAAACTAGGCTTCACGCTAGGGTGTTGCTCCACCAGATGGAATAGCTAGGGCCTTAGAAGTCAACGCCCGAAGCATAAAATGCAAAATAAATAGAACTGTTTTTCCATTGTATAAAACGAATAACTGCCACCAGTGTGAAAGTCCTGGTCATTTCTGCGTTCCGGGCTACCTAGGCTTCACCCTAGGGCGCTGTTCCACTAGATGGAATAGTTAGGGCATAAGAAGTCAACGGCAGAAGCACAAACTACAAAATAAATACAACAGTCTTTCCATCGTATAAAACGAATAATTGCAACCTGTGTGATGGTTATGGACATATCTACGTTCTGGGCAATCTAGGCTTCACTCTAGGGCGTTGCTCCACCAGATCGAATAGTTAGGGCCTTAGAAGTCAACGCCAGAAGCATAAAATACAATAAAGATGCAATAGTTTTTCCATCGTATAACAGGAATAATTGCAAACAGTGTGAAGGTAATGGTATGTTCTACGTTCCGGGCAAACTATGCTTCACGCTAGGGTGTTGCTCCACCAGATGGAATAGCTAGGGCCTTAGAAGTCAACGCCCGAAGCATAAAATGCAAAATAAATAGAACAGTGTTTCCATTGTATAAAACGAATAACTGCAACCCGTGTGAAAGTACTGGTCATTTCTATGTTCCGGGAAACCTAGGTTTCACTCTAGGGCGTTGCTCCACCAGATCGAATAGCTAGGGGCTTAGAATTCAACGCCAGAAGTATAAAATACAATATAAGTACAACAGTTTTTCCATCGTATAAAATGAATAATTGCAGACATTATGAAAGTAATGGTCAATTCTACGTTCCGGTCAACCTAGGCGTCACTCTAATGCGTTGCTCCACCACATCTAATAGCTACGGCCTTAGAAGTCAACGCCAGGAGCATAAAATACAATATACATACAACAGCTTTTCCATCGTATAAATTGAATAATTGCAAACAGTGTGAAAGTAATGGTCATTTCTACGTTCCGGGCAACCCATGCGACACTCTAGGGCGTTACTCCACCACATCTAATAGCTACGGCCTTCAAAGTCAACGCCAGAAGCATAAAATACGATATAAGTACAACAGCTTGTCCATCATATAAAACGAGTAATGGTAACCAGTGTGAAAGTTATGGTCATTTCTACGTTCCGGTCAACCTAGGCTTCACTCTAGGACGTTGATCCACCAGATCGAATAGTTTGGGCCTATGAAGTCAACGCCAGAAGCATAAAATACAATAAAGGTGCAACAGTTTTTCCATCGTATAACAGGAATAATTGCAACCAGTGTGAAGGTAATGGTGTGTTCTACGTTCCGGGCAACCTAGGCTTCACACTAGGGCGGTGCTCCACCAGATCAAATAGTTAGGGCCTAAGAAGTCAACGCCAGAAGCATAAATTACAATATCAGTACAACAGCTTTTCCATCGTATATAATGTATATTTGCAAACAGTGTGGAAGTTATGAACACTTCTACGTTCCGGGCAACCTAGGCTTCACTCTAGGGTGTTGCCACACCAGACGGAATTGCTAGGGACTTAGAATCCAATTCCAGAAGCATAAAATGCAATATAAATTTTACAAGTTTTCCATCGTATAAAAGGTATAATAGCAATCAGTGTGAAAGTTATGGTCATTTCAACGTTCCGGGAAACCTAGGCTTCACACTAGGGCGTTGCTCCTCCAGATCAAGTAGTTAGGGCCTAAGAAGTCAACGCCAGAAGCATAAATTACAATGTAAGTACAACCGCTTTTCCATCGTATGTAATGTATATTTACAAACAGTGTGGACGTAATGGTCATTTCTACGTTCCGGGCAACCTAGGCTTCACGCTAGGGTGTTGCTCCACCAGATGGAATAGCTAGGGACTTAGAATTCAATGCCAGAAGCATAATATGCAATATAAATATAACAGCTTTTCCATCGTATAAAACGAATAATAGCAACCAGTGTGAAAGTTATGGTCATTTCTACTTCCCGGGCAACCTATGCATCACTCTAGGGCGCTGCTCCACCAGATAGAATAGTTAGGGCCTTAGAAGTCAACGCCCGAAGCATAAAATGCAAAATAAATAGAACAGTGTTTCCATTGTATAAAACGAATAACTGCAACCCGTGTGAAAGTACTGGTCATTTCTATGTTCCGGGAAACCTAGGTTTCACTCTAGGGCGTTGCTCCACCAGATCGAATAGCTAGGGGCTTAGAATTCAACGCCAGAAGTATAAAATACAATATAAGTACAACAGTTTTTCCATCGTATAAAATGAATAATTGCAGACATTATGAAAGTAATGGTCAATTCTACGTTCCGGTCAACCTAGGCGTCACTCTAATGCGTTGCTCCACCACATCTAATAGCTACGGCCTTAGAAGTCAACGCCAGGAGCATAAAATACAATATACATACAACAGCTTTTCCATCGTATAAATTGAATAATTGCAAACAGTGTGAAAGTAATGGCCATTTCTACGTTCCGGGCAACCCATGCGACACTCTAGGGCGTTACTCCACCACATCTAATAGCTACGGCCTTCAAAGTCAACGCCAGAAGCATAAAATACGATATAAGTACAACAGCTTGTCCATCATATAAAACGAGTAATGGTAACCAGTGTGAAAGTTATGGTCATTTCTACGTTCCGGTCAACCTAGGCTTCACTCTAGGACGTTGATCCACCAGATCGAATAGTTTGGGCCTATGAAGTCAACGCCAGAAGCATAAAATACAATAAAGGTGCAACAGTTTTTCCATCGTATAACAGGAATAATTGCAACCAGTGTGAAGGTAATGGTGTGTTCTACGTTCCGGGCAACCTAGGCTTCACACTAGGGCGGTGCTCCACCAGATCAAATAGTTAGGGCCTAAGAAGTCAACGCCAGAAGCATAAATTACAATATAAGTACAACAGCTTTTCCATCGTATATAATGTATATTTGCAAACAGTGTGGAAGTTATGGACACTTCTACGTTCCGGGCAACCTAGGCTTCACTCTAGGGTGTTGCCACACCAGATGGAATTGCTAGGGACTTAGAATCCAATTCCAGAAGCATAAAATGCAATATAAATTTTACAAGTTTTCCATCGTATAAAAGGTATAATAGCAATCAGTGTGAAAGTTATGGTCATTTCAACGTTCCGGGAAACCTAGGCTTCACACTAGGGCGTTGCTCCTCCAGATCAAGTAGTTAGGGCCTAAGAAGTCAACGCCAGAAGCATAAATTACAATATAAGTACAACCGCTTTTCCATCGTATGTAATGTATATTTACAAACAGTGTGGACGTAATGGTCATTTCTACGTTCCGGGCAACCTAGGCTTCACGCTAGGGTGTTGCTCCACCAGATGGAATAGCTAGGGACTTAGAATTCAATGCCAGAAGCATAATATGCAATATAAATATAACAGCTTTTCCATCGTATAAAACGAATAATAGCAACCAGTGTGAAAGTTATGGTCATTTCTACTTCCCGGGCAACCTATGCATCACTCTAGGGCGCTGCTCCACCAGATAGAATAGTTAGGGCCTTAGAAGTCAACGCCCGAAGCATAAAATGCAAAATACATAGATCAGTTTTTCCATTGTATAAAACGAATAACTGCGACCAGTGTGAAAGTACTGGTCATTTCTGCGTTCCGGGCATCCTAGTCTTCACCCTAGGGCGCTGTTCCACCAGATGGAATAGTTAGGGCCTAAGAAGTCACCGCCAGAAGCATAAAATACGATATAATTTCAACAGCTTTTCCATCGTATAAAACGAGTAATGGTAACCAGTGTGAAAGTTATGGTCATTTCTACGTTCCTGGCAACCTAGGCTTCACCCTAGGGCGTTGTTCCACCAGATGGAATAGTTAGGGCCTAAGAAGTCAACGCCAGAAGCATAAAATACGATATAATTTCAACAGCTTTTCCATCATATAAAACGAATAATGGTAACCAGTGTGAAAGTTGTGGTCATTTCTACGTTCCGGTCAACCTAGGCTTCAGTCTAGGACGTTGCTCCACCAGATGGAATAGTTAGGGCCTACGAAGTCAACGCCAGAAGCATAAAATACAATATAAGTCCAACAGATTTCCATCGTATATAATGTATATTTGCAACCAGTGAGAAAGTTATGGTCATTTCTACTTCCCGGGCAACCTAGGCTTCACTCTAGGGCGTTGCTCCACCAGATCGAATAGTTAGGGCCTTAGAAGTCAACGCCCGAAGCATAAAATGCAAAATACATAGAACAGTTTTTCCATTGTATAAAACGAATAACTGCAACCAGTGTGAAAGTACTGGTCATTTCTGCGTTCCGGGCGACCTAGGCTACTCCCTAGGGCGCTGTTCCACCAGATGGAATAGTTAGGGCCTAAGAAGTCAACGCCAGAAGCATAAACTACAAAACAAATACAACAGTCTTTCCATCGTATAAAACGAATAATTGCAACCTGTGTGATGGTTATGGACATGTCTACGTTCCGGGCAATCTAGGCTTCACTGTAGGGCGTTGCTCCACCAAATCGAATAGTTAGGGCCTTAGAAGTCAACGCCCGAAGCATAAAATACAATATAAGTACAACAGTTTTTCCATCGTATGAAATGAATGATTGCGAACATTGTGAAAGTAATGGTCATTTCTACGTGCCTGGCAACCTACCCGTCACTCTAGGGCGTTTCTACTCCACATCTGATAGCTACGGTCTTAGAAGCTAACGCCGGAAGCATAAAATACAATATAAATACAACAGCTTTGCCATTGTATAAGATGAATAATTGCAAACAGTGTGAAAGTACTGGTCATTTCTGCGTTCCGGGCAACCTAGTCTTCACCCTAGGGCGCTGTTCCACCAGATGGAATAGTTAGGGCCTAAGAAGTCAACGCCAGAAGCATAAAATACGATATAAATACAACAGCTTTTCCATCGTATAAAACGAATAATGGTAACCAGTGTGAAAGTTATGGTCATTTCTACGTTCCTGGCAACCTAGGCTTCACCCTAGGGCGTTGTTCCACCAGATGGAATAGTTAGGGCCTAAGAAGTCAACGCCAGAAGTATAAAATACAATATAAGTACAACAGTTTTTCCATCGTATAAAATGAATATTTGCAAACATTGTGAAAGTAATCGTCATTTCTACGTTCCGGGCAACCCATGCGACATTCTAGGGCGTTACTCCACCACATTTAATAGCTACGGCCTTCAAAGTCAACGCCAGAAGCATAAAATACGATATAAGTACAACAGCTTGTCCATCATATAAAACGAGTAATGGTAACCAGTGTGAAAGTTATGGTCATTTCAACGTTCCGGTCTACCTAGGCTTCACTCTAGGACGTTGCTCCACGAGATCGAATAATTAGGGCCTTAGAAATCAACGCCAGAAGCATAAAATACAATATAAATACAACAGTCTTTCCATCCTATAACAGGAATAATTGCAACCCGTGTGAAAGTGATGGTCATTTCTACTTTCCAGGCAACCTAGGCTTCACCATACGGCGTTGTTCCACCAGATCGAATAGTTAGGGCCTAAGAAGTCAACGCCAGAAGCATATAATACGATATAAATACAACAGCTTTTCCATCGTATAAGACGAATAATTGCAACCAGTGTGAATGTAATGGTCATTTCAACGTTCCGGGCAACCTAGGCTTCACTCTAGGGCGTTGCTCCACGAGACCGAATAATTAGGGCCTTAGAAATCAACGCCAGAAGCATAAAATACAATATAAATACAACAGTCTTTCCATCCTATAACAGGAATAATTGCAACCCGTGTGAAAGTGATGGTCATTTCTACTTTCCAGGCAATCTAGGCTTCACTCTAGGGCGTTGTTCCACCATATCGAATAGCTAGGGCCTAAGAAGTCAACGCCAGAAGCATAAAATACAATATAAATATAACAGTTTTTCCATCGCATAAAACGAATAATAGCAACCAGTGTGAAAGTTATGGTCATTTCTACGTTCCCGGCAACCTAGGCTTCACTCTAGGGCGTTGTTCCACCAGATCGAATTGTTAGGGCCTAAGAAGTCATCGCCAGAAGCATAAAATACGATATAAATACAACAGCTTTTCCGTCGTATAAAACGAATAATTGCAACCAGTGTGAAAGTTATGGTCATTTCTACGTTCTGGGCAACCTAGGCTTCAGCCTAGGGCATTGCTCCAACAGATTGAATAGTTAGTGCCTTAGAAGTCAACGCCAGAAGCATAAAATACAATAAAGATGCAACAGTTTTTCCATCGTATAACAGGAATAATTGCAACCAGTGTGAAGGTAATGGTATGTTCTACGTTCCGGGCAACCTATGCTTCACTCTAGGGCGGTGCTCTACCAGATTAAGTAGTTAGGTCGTAAGAAATCAACGCCAGAAGCATAAAATACAATATAAATACAACAGCTTTTCCATCGTATATAATGTATATTTGCAAACAGTGTGAAAGTAATGGTCATTTCCATGTTCCGGGCAACCTGGGCTTCACTCTAGGGCGTTGTTCCACCAGATCGAATAGTTAGGGCCTAAGAGGTCAACGCCAGAAGCATAAAATATGATATAAATACAACAGCTTTTCCATCGTATAAAACGAATAATTGCAACCAGTGTGGAAGTTATGGTCATCTCTACGTTCCTGGCAACCTAGGCTTCAGTCTAGGGCGTTGCTCGACCAGATCGAATAGCTAGGGCCTTAGAAGTCAACGCCCGAAGCATAAAACACAAAATAAATAGAACAGTTTTTCCATCGTATAAAACGAATAATTGCTACCAGTGTGAAAGTTATAGCCATTGCTACGTACCGCGCAGCCTAGGCCTCATCCAAGGGCGTTGTTCCACCAGATGGAATAGTTAGGGCCTAAGAAGTCAACGCCAGAAGCATAAAATACGATATAAATACAACAGCTTTTCCATCGTATAAGACGAATAATTGCAACCACTGTGAATGTAATGGTCATTTCTTCGTTCCGGGCGACCTAGGCTTCACTCTAGGGCGTTGCTCCACCAGATCGAATAATTAGGGCCTTAGAAATCAACGCCAGAAGCATAAAATACAAAATAAATAGAACAGTTTTTCCATTGTATAAAACGAATAATTGCTACCAGTGTAAAAGTTATGGTCATTTCTACGTTCCGGGCAAGCTAGGCTTCACTCTACGGTGTTGTTCCACCAGATCGAATAGTTAGGGCCTAAGAAGTGAACGCCAGAAGCATAAAATACAATATAAATATAACAGTTTTTCCATCGTATAAAACGAATAATAGCAACCAGTGTGAAAGTTATGGCCATTTCTACGTACCGGGCAACCTAGGCTTCACTCTACGGTGTTGTTCCACCAGATCGAATAGTTAGGGCCCAAGAAGTCAACGCCCAAAGCATAAAATGCAGTAAAAATACAACAGTGTTTCCATCATATAACAGGAATAATTGCAACCAGTTTGAAAGTGATGGCCAATTCTACGTTCCGCGCAACCTAGGCTTCACTGCAGGGCGTTGCTCCACCAGATCGAATAGATACGGCCTAAGAAGTCAACGCCAGAAGCATAAAATACGATATAAATACAACAGCTTTTCCATCGTATAAAACGAATAATTGCAACCAGTGTGTAAGTTATGGTCATTTCTACTTTCCGGGCAACCTAGGCTTCACCCTAGGGCGTTGTTCAACCAGATCGAGCTGTTAGGGCCTAAGAAGTCAAAGCCAGAAGCATAAAAGACAATATAAATATAACAGTTCTTCCATCGTATAAAACGACTGATAGCAACCAGTGTGAAAGTTATGGTCATTTCTACGTTCCGGGCAACCTAGGCTTCACTCTAGGGCGTTGCCCCACCAGATCGAATAGTTAGGGTCTTAGAATTCAACGCCATAAGAAAAAATACAATATAAATATAACAGTTTTTCCATCGTATAAAACGAATAATTGCTACCAGTGTAAAAGTTATGGTCATTTCTACGTTCCGGGCAACCTAGGCTTCACCCTAGGGCGTTGCTCCAGCAGATTGAATAGTTAGGGCCTTAGAAGTCAACGCCCGAAGCATAAAATGCAATAAAAATACAACAGTGTTTCCATCATATAACAGGAATAATTGCAACCAGTTTGAAAGTGATGGCCAATTCTACGTTCCGGGCAACCTAGGTTTCACTCTAGGGCGTTGCTCCACCAGATCGAATAGTTAGTGCCTTAGAAGTCAACGCCAGAAGCATAAAATACAATATAAATACAACAGCATTTCCATCGTATAAAACGAATAATTGCAACCAGTATGAAACTTATGGTCATTTCTACTTTCCGAGCAACCTAGGCTTCACCCTAGGGCGTTGCTCCAACAGATTGAATAGTTAGGGCCTTAGAAGCCAACGCCCGAAGCATTAAATACAAAATAAATAGAACAGTTTTTCCATTGTATAAAACGAATAATTGCTACCAGTGTAAAGTTATGGCCATTTCTACGTTCCGGGCAACCTAGGCTTCACCCTAGGCCGTTGTTCCACCAGGTCGAATAGTTAGGGCCTAAGAAGTGAACGCCAGAAGCATAAAATGCAATAAAAATACAACAGTTTTTCCATCGTATAACAGGCATAATTGCAACCAGTTTGAAAGTGATGGTCATCTCTTCTTTCCGGGCAACCTAGGCTTCACTCTAGGGCGTTGCTCCACTAGATCGGATAGCTAGCGCCTTAGAAGTCAACGCCAGAAGCATCAAATACAATATAAATACAACAGTTTTTCCATTGCATAAAACGAATAATTGCAACCAGTATGAAACTTATGGTTATTTCTACTTTCCGAGCAACCTAGGCTTCACCCTTGGGCGTTGCTCCAACAGATTGAATAGTTAGGGCCTTAGAAGCCAACGCCCGAAGCATTAAATACAAAATAAATAGAACAGTTTTTCCATTGTATAAAACGAATAATTGCTACCAGTGTAAAGTTATGGTCATTTCTACGTTCCGCGCAACCTAGGCTTCACTGGAGGGCGTTGCTCCACCAGATCGAATAGAAACGGCCTAAGAAGTGAACGCCAGAAGCACAAAATACAATATAAATACAACAGCTTTGCCATTGTTTAAAATGAATAATTGCAACCAGTGTGTAAGTTATGGTCATTTCTACTTTCCGGGCAACCTAGGCTTCACCCTAGGGCGTTGTTCAACCAGATCGAGCTGTTAGGGCCTAAGAAGTCAAAGCCAGAAGCATAAAAGACAATATAAATATAACAGTTCTTCCATCGTATAAAACGACTGATAGCAACCAGTGTGAAAGTTATGGTCATTTCTACGTTCCGGGCAACCTAGGCTTCACTCTAGGGCGTTGCCCCACCAGATCGAATAGTTAGGGTCTTAGAATTCAACGCCATAAGAAAAAATACAATATAAATATAACAGTTTTTCCATCGTATAAAACGAATAATTGCTACCAGTGTAAAAGTTATGGTCATTTCTACGTTCCGGGCAACCTAGGCTTCACCCTAGGGCGTTGCTCCAGCAGATTGAATAGTTAGGGCCTTAGAAGTCAACGCCCGAAGCATAAAATGCAATAAAAATACAACAGTGTTTCCATCATATAACAGGAATAATTGCAACCAGTTTGAAAGTGATGGCCAATTCTACGTTCCGGGCAACCTAGGTTTCACTCTAGGGCGTTGCTCCACCAGATCGAATAGTTAGTGCCTTAGAAGTCAACGCCAGAAGCATAAAATACAATATAAATACAACAGCATTTCCATCGTATAAAACGAATAATTGCAACCAGTATGAAACTTATGGTCATTTCTACTTTCCGAGCAACCTAGGCTTCACCCTAGGGCGTTGCTCCAACAGATTGAATAGTTAGGGCCTTAGAAGCCAACGCCCGAAGCATTAAATACAAAATAAATAGAACAGTTTTTCCATTGTATAAAACGAATAATTGCTACCAGTGTAAAGTTATGGCCATTTCTACGTTCCGGGCAACCTAGGCTTCACCCTAGGCCGTTGTTCCACCAGGTCGAATAGTTAGGGCCTAAGAAGTGAACGCCAGAAGCATAAAATGCAATAAAAATACAACAGTTTTTCCATCGTATAACAGGCATAATTGCAACCAGTTTGAAAGTGATGGTCATCTCTTCTTTCCGGGCAACCTAGGCTTCACTCTAGGGCGTTGCTCCACTAGATCGGATAGCTAGCGCCTTAGAAGTCAACGCCAGAAGCATCAAATACAATATAAATACAACAGTTTTTCCATTGCATAAAACGAATAATTGCAACCAGTATGAAACTTATGGTTATTTCTACTTTCCGAGCAACCTAGGCTTCACCCTTGGGCGTTGCTCCAACAGATTGAATAGTTAGGGCCTTAGAAGCCAACGCCCGAAGCATTAAATACAAAATAAATAGAACAGTTTTTCCATTGTATAAAACGAATAATTGCTACCAGTGTAAAGTTATGGTCATTTCTACGTTCCGCGCAACCTAGGCTTCACTGGAGGGCGTTGCTCCACCAGATCGAATAGAAACGGCCTAAGAAGTGAACGCCAGAAGCACAAAATACAATATAAATACAACAGCTTTGCCATTGTTTAAAATGAATAATTGCAAACAGTGTGAAAGATATAGACATTTCTACGTTCCGGGCAACCTAGGCTTCACTCTATGGCGTTCTTCCACCACATCGAATAGCTACGACCTCAGAAGTCAACTCCTGAAGCATAAAATACGATATAAATACAACAGCTTTTCCATCGTATAAAAGGAGTAATTGCAAACAGTGTGAAAGTAATGGTCACTTCTACGTTCCGGGAAACCTAGGCTTCACTCTACGGCGTTGTTCCATCAGATCGACTGGTTAGGGCCTAAGAAGTCAACGCCAGGAGCATAAAATACAATATAAATATAACAGTTTTTCCATCGTACAAAACGAATAATAGCAACCAGTGTGAAAGTTATGGTCATTTCTACGTTCCGGGCAACCTAGGCTTCACCCTAGGCCGTTGTTCCACCAGATCGAATAGTTAGGGCCTAAGAAGTGAACGCCCAGAAGCATAAAATACAATATAAATACAACAGTTTTTACACCGTATAAAACGAATAATTGCAACCAGTATGAAACTTATGGTCATTTCTACTTTCCGAGCAACCTAGGCTTCACCCTAGGGCGTTGCTCCAACAGATTGAATAGTTAGGGCCTTAGAAGTAAACGCCCGAAGCATAAAATGCAATAAAAATACAACAGTGTTTCCGTCATATAACAGGAATAATTGCAACCAGTTTGAAAGTGTTGGCCAATTGTACGTTCCGGGCAACCTAGGCATCACTCTATTGCGTTGCTCCACCAGATCGAATAGTTAGTGCCTTAGAAGTCAACGCCAGAAGCATATAATACAATATAAATAAAACAGTTTTTCCATCGTATAAAACGAATAATTGCAGCCAGTATGAAACTTATGGTCATTTCTACTTTCCGAGCATCCTAGGCTTCACCCTAGGGCGTTGCTCCAACAGATTGAATAGTTAGGGCCGTAGATGTCAACGCCCGAACCATAAAATGCAATAAAAATACAACAGTGTTTCCATCATATAACAGGAATGATTGCAACCAGTTTGAAAGTGATGGCCAATTCTACGTTCCGGGCAACCTAGGCTTCACTCTATTGCGTTGCTCCACCAGATCGAATAGTTAGTGCCTTAGAAGTCAACGCCAGAAGCTTAAAATACAATATAAATACAACAGCTTTTCCATCGTATAGAACGAATAATAGCAACCAGTTTGAAAGTTATGGCCATTTCTACGTTCCAGGCAATCTAGGCTTCACTCTAGGGCGTTGCTCCACCAGATCAAACAGTTACGGCCTTAGAAGACAACGCCCGAAACATAAAATACAAAATAAACAGAACAGTTTTTCCATTGTATAAAACGAATAATAGCTACCAGTGTGAAAGTTATGGTCATTTCTACGTTCCGGGCAACCTAGGCCTCACTCCAGGGTGTTGGTCCACCAGATTGAATAGTTAGGGCCTAAGAAATCAACGCCAGAAGCATAAAATACAATATAAAAATAACAGTTTTCCCATCGTATAAAACGAATAATTGCAACCAGTGTGAATGTTATGGTCATTTCTACATTCTGAGCAACCTAGGCTTCACTCTAGGGCGTTGATCCACCAGATAAAATAGTTAGGGCCTTAGAAGTCAACGACAGAAGCATAAAATTCAATAAAGATGAAACAGTTTTTCCATCGTGTAACAGGAGTAACTGCAAACAGTGTGAAAGTACTGGTCATTTCTACGTTCCGGGTAACCTAGGCTTCAATCTAGGGCGTTGTTTCACCAGATCGAACAGTTAGGGCCTAAGAAGGCAACGCCAGAAGCATAAAATACAATATAAATATAACAGTTTTTCAATCGTATAAAGCGAATAATAGCAACCAGTGTGAAAGTTATGGTCATTTCTACGTTCCGGGCAACCTAGGCTTCACCACAGGGCGTTGTTCCACCAGATTGAATAGCTAGGACCTTAGAAGTCAATGCCCGAAGCATAAAATGCATTAAAAATACAACAGTTTTTTATCATATAACAGGAATAATTGCAACCAGTTTGAAAGTGATGGTAATTTCTACGTTCCGGGCAACCTAGGCTTCACTCTAGGGCGTCGCTCCATCAGATCGAATAGTAGGAGCCTTAGAAGTCAACGCCAGAAGCATAAAATACAATATAAATATAACAGTTTTCCCATCGTATAAAACGAATAATTACAACCAGTGTGAATGTTATGGTCATTTTTACATTCCGAGCAACCTAGGCTTCTCTCTAGGGCGTTGATCCACCACATAGAATAGTTAGGGCCTTAGAAGTCAACGACAGAAGCATAAAATTCAATAAAGATGCAACAGTTTTTCCATCGTATAACAGGAGTAACTGCAAACAGTGTGAAAGTACTGGTCACTTCTACGTTCCGGGTAACATAGGCTTCACTCTAGGGCGTTGTTCCACCAGATCGAACAGTTAGGGCATAAGAAGGCAACGCCAGAAGCATAAAATACAATATAAATATAACAGTTTTTCAATCGTATAAAGCGAATAATAGCAACCAGTGTGAAAGTTATGGTCATTTCTACGTTCCGGGCAACCTAGGTCTCACTCTAGGTCGTTTTTCCACCAGATCGAATTGTTAGGGCCTCAGAAGTCAACGCCAGAAGCATAAGATACATAATAAATATAACAGTTTTTCCATCGTATAGAACGAATAATAGCATCCAGTGTGAAAGTTATGGTCATTTCTACGTTCAGGGCAACCTAGGCTTCACCGTAGGTCGTTGTTCCACCAGATCGAATAGTTAGGGCCTAAGAAGTGAGCGCCAGAAGCATAAAATACAATATAAATACAACAGTTTTTCCATCATATAAAACGAGTAATTGCAACCAGTATGAAAGTTGTGGTCATTTCTACTTTCCGGGCAACCTTGGCTTCACCCTAGGGCGTTGCTCCAAAGATTGAATAGTTAGGGCCTAAGAAGTGAACGCCAGCAGCATAAAATAGAATATAAATACAACAGTTTTTCCATCATATAAAACGAATAATTGCAACCAGTATGAAAGTTATGGTCATTTCTACATTCCGGGCAACCTAGGCTACACCCTAGGGCGTTGCTCCAACAGATTGAATAGTTAGGGCCTTAGAAGTCAATGCCCGAAGCATAAAATGCAATAAAAATACAACAGTTTTTCCATCATATAACAGGAATAATTGCAACCAGTTTGAAAGTGATGGTCATTTCTACGTCCCGGGAAACCTCGGCTTCACTTTAGGGCGATGCTCCGCCAGATCGAATAGTTAGTGCATTAGAAGTCAACGCCAGAAGCATAAAATACAATATAAATACAACAGTTTTTCCATCGTACAAAACGAATAATTGCAACCAGTGAGAATGTTATTGTCATTTCTACATTCCGAGCAACCTAGGCTTCACTCTAGGGCGTTGATCCAACAGATTGAATAGTTAGGGCCTTAGAAGTCAACACCCGAAGCATAAAATACAATATAAATACAACAGTTTTTCCATCATATAACAGGAATAATTGCAACCAGATTGAAAGTGATGGTCATTTCTACGTTCCGGGCAACCTAGGCTTCACTCTAGGGCGTTGCTCCACCAGATCGAATAGTTAGTGCCTTAGAAGTCAACGCCAGAAGCATAAAATACAATATAAATACAACAGCTTTTCCATCGTATAAAACGAATAATTGCTACCAGTATGTAAGTGATGGTCATTTCTACGTTCCGGGCAACCTAGGCCTCACTCTAGGGCGTTGTTCCTCCAGATTGAATAGTTAGGGCCTAAGAAATCAACGGCAGAAGCATAAAATACAATATAAATATAACAGTTTTTCCATCGTGTAAAACGAATAATTTCAACCAGTGTGAAAGTTATGGTCATTTCTACGTTCCGGGAAATCTAGGCTTCACTCTAGGGCGTTGCTCCACCAGATCAAACAGTTAGTGCCTTAGAAGTCAACGCCCGAAGCATATAATACAAAATAAACAGAACAGTTTTTCCATTGTATAAAACGAATAATTGCTACCAGTGTGAAAGTTATGGTCATTTCTACGTTCCGGGCAACCTAGGCCTCACTCTAGGGTGTTGTTCCACCAGAATGAATAGTTAGGGCCTAAGAAATCAACGCCAGAAGCATAAAATACAATATAAATATAACAGTTTTCCCATCGTATAAAACGAATAATTACAACCAGTGTGAATGTTATGGTCATTTTTACATTCCGAGCAACCTAGGCTTCTCTCTAGGGCGTTGATCCACCACGTAGAATAGTTAGGGCCTTAGAAGTCAACGACAGAAGCATAAAATTCAATAAAGATGCAACAGTTTTTCCATCATATAAAACGAGTAATTGCAACCAGTATGAAAGTTGTGGTCATTTCTCCTTTCCGGGCAACCTTGGCTTCACCCTAGGGCGTTGCTCCAAAGATTGAATAGTTAGGGCCTAAGAAGTGAACGCCAGCAGCATAAAATAGAATATAAATACAACAGTTTTTCCATCATATAAAACGATTAATTGCAACCAGTATGAAAGTTATGGTCATTTCTACATTCCGGGCAACCTAGGCTACACCCTAGGGCGTTGCTCCAACAGATTGAATAGTTAGGGCCTTAGAAGTCAATGCCCGAAGCATAAAATGCAATAAAAATACAACAGTTTTTCCATCATATAACAGGAATAATTGCAACCAGTTTGAAAGTGATGGTCATTTCTACGTCCCGGGAAACCTCGGCTTCACTTTAGGGCGATGCTCCGCCAGATCGAATAGTTAGTGCATTAGAAGTCAACGCCAGAAGCATAAAATACAATATAAATACAACAGTTTTTCCATCGTACAAAACGAATAATTGCAACCAGTGAGAATGTTATTGTCATTTCTACATTCCGAGCAACCTAGGCTTCACTCTAGGGCGTTGATCCAACAGATTGAATAGTTAGGGCCTTAGAAGTCAACACCCGAAGCATAAAATACAATATAAATACAACAGTTTTTCCATCATATAACAGGAATAATTGCAACCAGATTGAAAGTGATGGTCATTTCTACGTTCCGGGCAACCTAGGCCTCACTCTAGGGCGTTGTTCCTCCAGATTGAATAGTTAGGGCCTAAGAAATCAACGGCAGAAGCATAAAATACAATATAAATATAACAGTTTTTCCATCGTGTAAAACGAATAATTTCAACCAGTGTGAAAGTTATGGTCATTTCTACGTTCCGGGAAATCTAGGCTTCACTCTAGGGCGTTGCTCCACCAGATCAAACAGTTAGTGCCTTAGAAGTCAACGCCCGAAGCATATAATACAAAATAAACAGAACAGTTTTTCCATTGTATAAAACGAATAATTGCTACCAGTGTGAAAGTTATGGTCATTTCTACGTTCCGGGCAACCTAGGCCTCACTCTAGGGTGTTGTTCCACCAGAATGAATAGTTAGGGCCTAAGAAATCAACGCCAGAAGCATAAAATACAATATAAATATAACAGTTTTCCCATCGTATAAAACGAATAATTACAACCAGTGTGAATGTTATGGTCATTTTTACATTCCGAGCAACCTAGGCTTCTCTCTAGGGCGTTGATCCACCACGTAGAATAGTTAGGGCCTTAGAAGTCAACGACAGAAGCATAAAATTCAATAAAGATGCAACAGTTTTTCCATCGTATAACAGGAGTAACTGCAAACAGTGTGAAAGTACTGGTCACTTCTACGTTCCGGGTAACATAGGCTTCACTCTAGGGCGTTGTTCCACCAGATCGAACAGTTAGCGCATAAGAAGGCAACGCCAGAAGCATAAAATACAATATAAATATAACAGTTTTTCAATCGTATAAAGCGAATAATAGCAACCAGTGTGAAAGTTATGGTCATTTCTACGTTCCGGGCAACCTAGGTCTCACTCTAGGTCGTTTTTCCACCAGATCGAATTGTTAGGGCCTAAGAAGTCAACGCCAGAAGCATAAGATACATAATAAATATAACAGTTTTTCCATCGTATAGAACGAATAATAGCATCCAGTGTGAAAGTTATGGTCATTTCTACGTTCAGGGCAACCTAGGCTTCACCGTAGGTCGTTGTTCCACCAGATCGAATAGTTAGGGCCTAAGAAGTGAGCGCCAGAAGCATAAAATACAATATAAATACAACAGTTTTTCCATCATATAAAACGAGTAATTGCAACCAGTATGAAAGTTGTGGTCATTTCTACTTTCCGGGCAACCTTGGCTTCACCCTAGGGCGTTGCTCCAAAGATTGAATAGTTAGGGCCTAAGAAGTGAACGCCAGCAGCATAAAATAGAATATAAATACAACAGTTTTTCCATCATATAAAACGAATAATTGCAACCAGTATGAAAGTTATGGTCATTTCTACTTTCCGGGCAACCTAGGCTACACCCTAGGGCGTTGCTCCAACAGATTGAATAGTTAGGGCCTTAGAAGTCAATGCCCGAAGCATAAAATGCAATAAAAATACAACAGTTTTTCCATCATATAACAGGAATAATTGCAACCAGTTTGAAAGTGATGGTCATTTCTACGTCCCGGGAAACCTCGGCTTCACTTTAGGGCGATGCTCCGCCAGATCGAATAGTTAGTGCATTAGAAGTCAACGCCAGAAGCATAAAATACAATATAAATACAACAGTTTTTCCATCGTACAAAACGAATAATTGCAACCAGTGAGAATGTTATTGTCATTTCTACATTCCGAGCAACCTAGGCTTCACTCTAGGGCGTTGATCCAACAGATTGAATAGTTAGGGCCTTAGAAGTCAACACCCGAAGCATAAAATACAATATAAATACAACAGTTTTTCCATCATATAACAGGAATAATTGCAACCAGATTGAAAGTGATGGTCATTTCTACGTTCCGGGCAACCTAGGCCTCACTCTAGGGCGTTGTTCCTCCAGATTGAATAGTTAGGGCCTAAGAAATCAACGGCAGAAGCATAAAATACAATATAAATATAACAGTTTTTCCATCGTGTAAAACGAATAATTTCAACCAGTGTGAAAGTTATGGTCATTTCTACGTTCCGGGAAATCTAGGCTTCACTCTAGGGCGTTGCTCCACCAGATCAAACAGTTAGTGCCTTAGAAGTCAACGCCCGAAGCATATAATACAAAATAAACAGAACAGTTTTTCCATTGTATAAAACGAATAATTGCTACCAGTGTGAAAGTTATGGTCATTTCTACGTTCCGGGCAACCTAGGCCTCACTCTAGGGTGTTGTTCCACCAGAATGAATAGTTAGGGCCTAAGAAATCAACGCCAGAAGCATAAAATACAATATAAATATAACAGTTTTCCCATCGTATAAAACGAATAATTACAACCAGTGTGAATGTTATGGTCATTTTTACATTCCGAGCAACCTAGGCTTCTCTCTAGGGCGTTGATCCACCACGTAGAATAGTTAGGGCCTTAGAAGTCAACGACAGAAGCATAAAATTCAATAAAGATGCAACAGTTTTTCCATCGTATAACAGGAGTAACTGCAAACAGTGTGAAAGTACTGGTCACTTCTACGTTCCGGGTAACATAGGCTTCACTCTAGGGCGTTGTTCCACCAGATCGAACAGTTAGCGCATAAGAAGGCAACGCCAGAAGCATAAAATACAATATAAATATAACAGTTTTTCAATCGTATAAAGCGAATAATAGCAACCAGTGTGAAAGTTATGGTCATTTCTACGTTCCGGGCAACCTAGGTCTCACTCTAGGTCGTTTTTCCACCAGATCGAATTGTTAGGGCCTAAGAAGTCAACGCCAGAAGCATAAGATACATAATAAATATAACAGTTTTTCCATCGTATAGAACGAATAATAGCATCCAGTGTGAAAGTTATGGTCATTTCTACGTTCAGGGCAACCTAGGCTTCACCGTAGGTCGTTGTTCCACCAGATCGAATAGTTAGGGCCTAAGAAGTGAGCGCCAGAAGCATAAAATACAATATAAATACAACAGTTTTTCCATCATATAAAACGAGTAATTGCAACCAGTATGAAAGTTGTGGTCATTTCTACTTTCCGGGCAACCTTGGCTTCACCCTAGGGCGTTGCTCCAAAGATTGAATAGTTAGGGCCTAAGAAGTGAACGCCAGCAGCATAAAATAGAATATAAATACAACAGTTTTTCCATCATATAAAACGAATAATTGCAACCAGTATGAAAGTTATGGTCATTTCTACTTTCCGGGCAACCTAGGCTACACCCTAGGGCGTTGCTCCAACAGATTGAATAGTTAGGGCCTTAGAAGTCAATGCCCGAAGCATAAAATGCAATAAAAATACAACAGTTTTTCCATCATATAACAGGAATAATTGCAACCAGTTTGAAAGTGATGGTCATTTCTACGTCCCGGGAAACCTCGGCTTCACTTTAGGGCGATGCTCCGCCAGATCGAATAGTTAGTGCATTAGAAGTCAACGCCAGAAGCATAAAATACAATATAAATACAACAGTTTTTCCATCGTACAAAACGAATAATTGCAACCAGTGAGAATGTTATTGTCATTTCTACATTCCGAGCAACCTAGGCTTCACTCTAGGGCGTTGATCCAACAGATTGAATAGTTAGGGCCTTAGAAGTCAACACCCGAAGCATAAAATACAATATAAATACAACAGTTTTTCCATCATATAACAGGAATAATTGCAACCAGATTGAAAGTGATGGTCATTTCTACGTTCCGGGCAACCTAGGCCTCACTCTAGGGCGTTGTTCCTCCAGATTGAATAGTTAGGGCCTAAGAAATCAACGGCAGAAGCATAAAATACAATATAAATATAACAGTTTTTCCATCGTGTAAAACGAATAATTTCAACCAGTGTGAAAGTTATGGTCATTTCTACGTTCCGGGAAATCTAGGCTTCACTCTAGGGCGTTGCTCTACCAGATCAAACAGTTAGTGCCTTAGAAGTCAACGCCCGAAGCATATAATACAAAATAAACAGAACAGTTTTTCCATTGTATAAAACGAATAATTGCTACCAGTGTGAAAGTTATGGTCATTTCTACGTTCCGGGCAACCTAGGCCTCACTCTAGGGTGTTGTTCCACCAGAATGAATAGTTAGGGCCTAAGAAATCAACGCCAGAAGCATAAAATACAATATAAATATAACAGTTTTCCCATCGTATAAAACGAATAATTACAACCAGTGTGAATGTTATGGTCATTTTTACATTCCGAGCAACCTAGGCTTCTCTCTAGGGCGTTGATCCACCACGTAGAATAGTTAGGGCCTTAGAAGTCAACGACAGAAGCATAAAATTCAATAAAGATGCAACAGTTTTTCCATCGTATAACAGGAGTAACTGCAAACAGTGTGAAAGTACTGGTCACTTCTACGTTCCGGGTAACATAGGCTTCACTCTAGGGCGTTGTTCCACCAGATCGAACAGTTAGCGCATAAGAAGGCAACGCCAGAAGCATAAAATACAATATAAATATAACAGTTTTTCAATCGTATAAAGCGAATAATAGCAACCAGTGTGAAAGTTATGGTCATTTCTACGTTCCGGGCAACCTAGGTCTCACTCTAGGTCGTTTTTCCACCAGATCGAATTGTTAGGGCCTAAGAAGTCAACGCCAGAAGCATAAGATACATAATAAATATAACAGTTTTTCCATCGTATAGAACGAATAATAGCATCCAGTGTGAAAGTTATGGTCATTTCTACGTTCAGGGCAACCTAGGCTTCACCGTAGGTCGTTGTTCCACCAGATCGAATAGTTAGGGCCTAAGAAGTGAGCGCCAGAAGCATAAAATACAATATAAATACAACAGTTTTTCCATCATATAAAACGAGTAATTGCAACCAGTATGAAAGTTGTGGTCATTTCTACTTTCCGGGCAACCTTGGCTTCACCCTAGGGCGTTGCTCCAAAGATTGAATAGTTAGGGCCTAAGAAGTGAACGCCAGCAGCATAAAATAGAATATAAATACAACAGTTTTTCCATCATATAAAACGAATAATTGCAACCAGTATGAAAGTTATGGTCATTTCTACTTTCCGGGCAACCTAGGCTACACCCTAGGGCGTTGCTCCAACAGATTGAATAGTTAGGGCCTTAGAAGTCAATGCCCGAAGCATAAAATGCAATAAAAATACAACAGTTTTTCCATCATATAACAGGAATAATTGCAACCAGTTTGAAAGTGATGGTCATTTCTACGTCCCGGGAAACCTCGGCTTCACTTTAGGGCGATGCTCCGCCAGATCGAATAGTTAGTGCATTAGAAGTCAACGCCAGAAGCATAAAATACAATATAAATACAACAGTTTTTCCATCGTACAAAACGAATAATTGCAACCAGTGAGAATGTTATTGTCATTTCTACATTCCGAGCAAGCTAGGCTTCACTCTAGGGCGTTGATCCAACAGATTGAATAGTTAGGGCCTTAGAAGTCAACGCCCGAAGCATAAAATACAATATAAATACAACAGCTTTTCCATCATATAACAGGAATAATTGCAACCAGATTGAAAGTGATGGTCATTTCTACGTTCCGGGCAACCTAGGCTTCACTCTAGGGCGTTGCTCCACCAGATCGAATAGTTAGTGCCTTAGAAGTCAACGCCAGAAGCATAAAATACAATATAAATACAACAGCTTTTCCATCGTATAAAACGAATAATTGCTACCAGTATGTAAGTGATGGTCATTTCTACGTTCCGGGCAACCTAGGCCTCACTCTAGGGCGTTGTTCCTCCAGATTGAATAGTTAGGGCCTAAGAAATCAACGGCAGAAGCATAAAATACAATATAAATATAACAGTTTTTCCATCGTGTAAAACGAATAATTTCAACCAGTGTGAAAGTTATGGTCATTTCTACGTTCAGGGCAACCTAGGCTTCACCCTATGTCGTTGTTCCACCAGATCGAATAGTTAGGGCCTAAGAAGTGAACGCAAGAAGCATAAAATACAATATAAATACAACAGTTTTTCCATCATATAAAACGAGTAGTTGCAACCAGTATGAAAGTTGTGGTCATTTCTACTTTCCGGGCAACCTAGGCTTCACCCTAGGGCGTTGCTCCAAAGATTGAATAGTTAGCGCCTAAGAAGTGAACGCCAGAAGCATAAAATACAATATAAATACAACAGTTTTTCTATCATATAAAACGAATAATTGCAACCAGTATGAAAGCTATGGTCATTTCTACTTTACGGGCAATCTAGGCTACACCCTAGGGCGTTGCTCCACCAGATCGAATAGTTAGTGGCTTAGATGTCAACGCCAGAAGCATAAAATACAGTAAAAATACAACAGTTTTTCCATCGTATAAAACGAATAATTGCAACCAGTATGAAATTATGGTCATTTCTACTTTCCGAGCAACCTAGGCTTCAACCCTAGGGCGTTGCACCAACAGATTGAATAGTTAGGGCCTTAGAAGTCAACGCCGGAAGCATAAAATGCAATAAAAATACAACAGTTTTTCCATCGTATAAAAGGATTAATTGCAACCAGTTTGATAGTGATGGTCATTTCTACGTTCCGGGCAACGTAGGCTTCACTCTAGGGCGTTGTTCCACCAGATCGAACACTTAGGGCTTAAGAAGGCACCGCCAGAAGCATAAAATACGGTATAAATACAACAGCATTTCCATCGTATAAAACGAATAATTGCTACCGGTGTGAAAGCTATTTCCATTTCTACGTTCCGGGCAACCTAGGGTTCTCCACAGGGCGTTGTTCCACCGTATTGAATAGTTAGGGCCTACGAAGTCAGCGCCAGAAGCATAAAATACAATATGAATATAACAGTTTTTCCATTATATAAAACGAATAATAGCAATCAGTGTGAAAGTTATGGTCATTTCTAAGTTCCGGGCAACCTAGGCTTCACACTAGGGCGTCGCTCCAACAGATTGAATAGTTAGGGCCTTAGAAGTCAACGCCCGACGCATAAAATGCAATAAAAATGCAACAGTTTTTCCATCGTATAAAAGGATTATTTGCAACCAGTTTGAAAGTGATGGTCATTTCTACATTCCGGGCAACCTAGGCTTCACCCTAGGGCGTTGTTCCACCAGATGGAATAGTTAGGGCATAAGAAGTCAACGCCAGAAGCATAAAATACGGTATAAATACAACAGCTTTTCCATCGTATAAAACGTATAATAGCAACCAGTGTGAAAGTTATGGGCATTTCTACGTTCCGGGCAACCTAGACTTCCCTCTACGGCGTTGTTCCACCAGTTCGAATAGTTGGGGCCTTAGAAGTCAATGCCCGAAGCATAAAATGCAATAAAAATACAACAGTTTTTCCATCATATAACAGGAATATTGGCAACCAGTTTGAAAGTGATGGTAATTGCTACGTTCCGGGCAACTTAGGCTTCACACTAGGGCGTTGCTCCACCAGATCGATTAGTTAGTGCCTTAGAAGTCAATGCCAGAAGCATAAAATACAATATAAATACAACAGTTTTTCCATCGTATAAAACGAATAATTGCAACCAGTATGAAAGATAACGTCATTTCTACTTTCCGGGCAACCTAGGCTTCACCCTAGGGCGTTGCTCCAACAGATTGAATAGTTAGGGCCTTAGAAGCCAACGCCGGAAGCATAAAATGCAATAAAAATACAAGAGTTTTTCCATCGTATAAAAGGATTAATTGCAACCAGTTTGAAAGTGATGGCCATTTCTACGTTCCGGGCAACCTAGGCTTCACTCTAGGGCGTTGCTCCACCAGATCGAATAACTAGGGCCTTAGAAGTCAACGCCAGAAGCATAAAATACAATATAAATACAACAGTTTTTCAATCGTATAAAACGAATAATTGCAACCAGTATGAAAGTTATGGTCATTTCTACTTTCCGGGCAACCTAGGCTTCACACTATGGCGTCGCTCCAACAGATTGAATAGTTAGGGCCTTAGAAGTCAACGCCCGACGCATAAAATGCAATAAAAATGCAACAGTTTTTCCATCGTATAAAAGGATTAATTGCAACCAGTTTGAAAGTGATGGTCATTTCTATGTTCCGGGCAACCTAGGCTTCACCCTAGGGCGTTGTTCCACCAGATGGAGTAGTTAGGGCATAAGAAGTCAACGCCCGACGCATAAAATGCAATAAAAATGCAACAGTTTTTCCATCGTATAAAAGGATTAATTGCAACCAGTTTGAAAGTGATGGTCATTTCTACGTTCCGGGCAACAGAGGCTTCACCCTAGGGCGTTGTTCCACCAGATGGAATAGTTAGGGCATAAGAAGTCAACGCCAGAAGCATAAAAGACGATATAAGTGCAACAGTTTTTCCACCGTATAAAATGTATAATTGCAAACATTGCGAAAGTAATGGTCATTTCTACGTTCCGGGCAACCTAGGCGTCACTCTAGTGCGTTGCTCCACCACATCTAATAGCTACGGCCTTAGACGTCAACGACAGAAGCATAAAATACAATATAAATAGAACAGTTTTTCCATCATATAAAACGAATAATTGCAACCAGTATGAAAGCTATGGTCATTTCTACTTTACGGGCAACCTAGGCTACACCCTAGGGCGTTGCTCCTACAGATTGAATAGTTAGGGCTTTAGAAGTCAATGCCCGAAGCATAAAATGCAATAAAAATACAACAGTTTTTCCATCATATAACAGGAATATTTGCAACCAGTTTGAAAGTGATGGTAATTGCTACGTTCCGGGCAACTTAGGCTTCACACTAGGGCGTTGCTCCACCAGATCGATTAGTTAGTGCCTTAGAAGTCAATGCCAGAAGCATAAAATACAATATATATGCAACAGTTTTTCCATCGTATTAAACGAATAATTGCAACCAGTATGAAAGATAACGTCATTTCTACTTTCCGGGCAACCTAGGCTTCACCCTAGGGCGTTGCTCCAACAGATTGAATAGTTAGGGCCTTAGAAGTCAACGCCGGAAGCCTAAAATGCAATAAAAATACAAGAGTTTTTCCATCGTATAAAAGGATTAATTGCAACCAGTTTGAAAGTGATGGCCATTTCTACGTTCCGGGCAACCTAGGCTTCACTCTAGGGCGTTGCTCCACCAGGTCGAATAACTAGGGCCTTAGAAGTCAACGCCAGAGGCATAAAATACAATATAAATACAACAGTTTTTCCATCGCATAAAACGAATAATTGCAACCAGTATGAAAGTTATGGTCATTTCTATTTTCCGGGCAACCTAGGCTTCACCCAAGGGCGTTGCTTCAACAGATTGAATATTTAGGTCCTTAGAAGTCAACACCCGAAGCATAAAATACAAAATAAATATAACAGTTTTTCCATCGTATAAAACGAATAATTGCTACCGGTGTGAAAGTTATGGTCATTTCTACGTTCCGGGCAACCTAGGCTTTACCATAGGGCGTTGCTCCAACAGATTGAATAGTTAGGGCCTTAGAAGTCAATGCCCGAAGCATAAAATGCAATAAAAATACAACAGTTTTTCCATCATATAACAGGAATAATTGCAACCAGTTTGAAAGTGATGGTCATTTCTACGTCCCGGGAAACCTCGGCTTCACTTTAGGGCGATGCTCCGCCAGATCGAATAGTTAGTGCATTAGAAGTCAACGCCAGAAGCATAAAATACAATATAAATACAACAGTTTTTCCATCGTACAAAACGAATAATTGCAACCAGTGAGAATGTTATTGTCATTTCTACATTCCGAGCAACCTAGGCTTCACTCTAGGGCGTTGATCCAACAGATTGAATAGTTAGGGCCTTAGAAGTCAACACCCGAAGCATAAAATACAATATAAATACAACAGTTTTTCCATCATATAACAGGAATAATTGCAACCAGATTGAAAGTGATGGTCATTTCTACGTTCCGGGCAACCTAGGCTTCACTCTAGGGCGTTGCTCCACCAGATCGAATAGTTAGTGCCTTAGAAGTCAACGCCAGAATCATAAAATACAATATAAATACAACAGCTTTTCCATCGTATAAAACGAATAATTGCTACCAGTATGTAAGTGATGGTCATTTCTACGTTCCGGGCAACCTAGGCCTCACTCTAGGGCGTTGTTCCTCCAGATTGAATAGTTAGGGCCTAAGAAATCAACGGCAGAAGCATAAAATACAATATAAATATAACAGTTTTTCCATCGTGTAAAACGAATAATTTCAACCAGTGTGAAAGTTATGGTCATTTCTACGTTCCGCGAAATCTAGGCTTCACTCTAGGGCGTTGCTCCACCAGATCAAACAGTTAGTGCCTTAGAAGTCAACGCCCGAAGCATATAATACAAAATAAACAGAACAGTTTTTCCATTGTATAAAACGAATAATTGCTACCAGTGTGAAAGTTATGGTCATTTCTACGTTCCGGGCAACCTAGGCCTCACTCTAGGGTGTTGTTCCACCAGAATGAATAGTTAGGGCCTAAGAAATCAACGGCAGAAGCATAAAATACAATATAAATATAACAGTTTTTCCATCGTGTAAAACGAATAATTTCAACCAGTGTGAAAGTTATGGTCATTTCTACGTTCCGGGAAATCTAGGCTTCACTCTAGGGCGTTGCTCCACCAGATCAAACAGTTAGTGCCTTAGAAGTCAACGCCCGAAGCATATAATACAAAATAAACAGAACAGTTTTTCCATTGTATAAAACGAATAATTGCTACCAGTGTGAAAGTTATGGTCATTTCTACGTTCCGGGCAACCTAGGCCTCACTCTAGGGTGTTGTTCCACCAGAATGAATAGTTAGGGCCTAAGAAATCAACGCCAGAAGCATAAAATACAATATAAATATAACAGTTTTCCCATCGTATAAAACGAATAATTACAACCAGTGTGAATGTTATGGTCATTTTTACATTCCGAGCAACCTAGGCTTCTCTCTAGGGCGTTGATCCACCACGTAGAATAGTTAGGGCCTTAGAAGTCAACGACAGAAGCATAAAATTCAATAAAGATGCAACAGTTTTTCCATCGTATAACAGGAGTAACTGCAAACAGTGTGAAAGTACTGGTCACTTCTACGTTCCGGGTAACATAGGCTTCACTCTAGGGCGTTGTTCCACCAGATCGAACAGTTAGCGCATAAGAAGGCAACGCCAGAAGCATAAAATACAATATAAATATAACAGTTTTTCAATCGTATAAAGCGAATAATAGCAACCAGTGTGAAAGTTATGGTCATTTCTACGTTCCGGGCAACCTAGGTCTCACTCTAGGTCGTTTTTCCACCAGATCGAATTGTTAGGGCCTAAGAAGTCAACGCCAGAAGCATAAGATACATAATAAATATAACAGTTTTTCCATCGTATAGAACGAATAATAGCATCCAGTGTGAAAGTTATGGTCATTTCTACGTTCAGGGCAACCTAGGCTTCACCGTAGGTCGTTGTTCCACCAGATCGAATAGTTAGGGCCTAAGAAGTGAGCGCCAGAAGCATAAAATACAATATAAATACAACAGTTTTTCCATCATATAAAACGAGTAATTGCAACCAGTATGAAAGTTGTGGTCATTTCTACTTTCCGGGCAACCTTGGCTTCACCCTAGGGCGTTGCTCCAAAGATTGAATAGTTAGGGCCTAAGAAGTGAACGCCAGCAGCATAAAATAGAATATAAATACAACAGTTTTTCCATCATATAAAACGAATAATTGCAACCAGTATGAAAGTTATGGTCATTTCTACTTTCCGGGCAACCTAGGCTACACCCTAGGGCGTTGCTCCAACAGATTGAATAGTTAGGGCCTTAGAAGTCAATGCCCGAAGCATAAAATGCAATAAAAATACAACAGTTTTTCCATCATATAACAGGAATAATTGCAACCAGTTTGAAAGTGATGGTCATTTCTACGTCCCGGGAAACCTCGGCTTCACTTTAGGGCGATGCTCCGCCAGATCGAATAGTTAGTGCATTAGAAGTCAACGCCAGAAGCATAAAATACAATATAAATACAACAGTTTTTCCATCGTACAAAACGAATAATTGCAACCAGTGAGAATGTTATTGTCATTTCTACATTCCGAGCAAGCTAGGCTTCACTCTAGGGCGTTGATCCAACAGATTGAATAGTTAGGGCCTTAGAAGTCAACGCCCGAAGCATAAAATACAATATAAATACAACAGCTTTTCCATCATATAACAGGAATAATTGCAACCAGATTGAAAGTGATGGTCATTTCTACGTTCCGGGCAACCTAGGCTTCACTCTAGGGCGTTGCTCCACCAGATCGAATAGTTAGTGCCTTAGAAGTCAACGCCAGAAGCATAAAATACAATATAAATACAACAGCTTTTCCATCGTATAAAACGAATAATTGCTACCAGTATGTAAGTGATGGTCATTTCTACGTTCCGGGCAACCTAGGCCTCACTCTAGGGCGTTGTTCCTCCAGATTGAATAGTTAGGGCCTAAGAAATCAACGGCAGAAGCATAAAATACAATATAAATATAACAGTTTTTCCATCGTGTAAAACGAATAATTTCAACCAGTTTGAAAGTTATGGTCATTTCTACGTTCAGGGCAACCTAGGCTTCACCCTATGTCGTTGTTCCACCAGATCGAATAGTTAGGGCCTAAGAAGTGAACGCAAGAAGCATAAAATACAATATAAATACAACAGTTTTTCCATCATATAAAACGAGTAGTTGCAACCAGTATGAAAGTTGTGGTCATTTCTACTTTCCGGGCAACCTAGGCTTCACCCTAGGGCGTTGCTCCAAAGATTGAATAGTTAGCGCCTAAGAAGTGAACGCCAGAAGCATAAAATACAATATAAATACAACAGTTTTTCTATCATATAAAACGAATAATTGCAACCAGTATGAAAGCTATGGTCATTTCTACTTTACGGGCAATCTAGGCTACACCCTAGGGCGTTGCTCCACCAGATCGAATAGTTAGTGGCTTAGATGTCAACGCCAGAAGCATAAAATACAGTAAAAATACAACAGTTTTTCCATCGTATAAAACGAATAATTGCAACCAGTATGAAATTATGGTCATTTCTACTTTCCGAGCAACCTAGGCTTCAACCCTAGGGCGTTGCACCAACAGATTGAATAGTTAGGGCCTTAGAAGTCAACGCCGGAAGCATAAAATGCAATAAAAATACAACAGTTTTTCCATCGTATAAAAGGATTAATTGCAACCAGTTTGATAGTGATGGTCATTTCTACGTTCCGGGCAACGTAGGCTTCACTCTAGGGCGTTGTTCCACCAGATCGAACACTTAGGGCTTAAGAAGGCACCGCCAGAAGCATAAAATACGGTATAAATACAACAGCATTTCCATCGTATAAAACGAATAATTGCTACCGGTGTGAAAGCTATTTCCATTTCTACGTTCCGGGCAACCTAGGGTTCTCCACAGGGCGTTGTTCCACCGTATTGAATAGTTAGGGCCTACGAAGTCAGCGCCAGAAGCATAAAATACAATATGAATATAACAGTTTTTCCATTATATAAAACGAATAATAGCAATCAGTGTGAAAGTTATGGTCATTTCTAAGTTCCGGGCAACCTAGGCTTCACACTAGGGCGTCGCTCCAACAGATTGAATAGTTAGGGCCTTAGAAGTCAACGCCCGACGCATAAAATGCAATAAAAATGCAACAGTTTTTCCATCGTATAAAAGGATTATTTGCAACCAGTTTGAAAGTGATGGTCATTTCTACATTCCGGGCAACCTAGGCTTCACCCTAGGGCGTTGTTCCACCAGATGGAATAGTTAGGGCATAAGAAGTCAACGCCAGAAGCATAAAATACGGTATAAATACAACAGCTTTTCCATCGTATAAAACGTATAATAGCAACCAGTGTGAAAGTTATGGGCATTTCTACGTTCCGGGCAACCTAGACTTCCCTCTACGGCGTTGTTCCACCAGTTCGAATAGTTGGGGCCTTAGAAGTCAATGCCCGAAGCATAAAATGCAATAAAAATACAACAGTTTTTCCATCATATAACAGGAATATTGGCAACCAGTTTGAAAGTGATGGTAATTGCTACGTTCCGGGCAACTTAGGCTTCACACTAGGGCGTTGCTCCACCAGATCGATTAGTTAGTGCCTTAGAAGTCAATGCCAGAAGCATAAAATACAATATAAATACAACAGTTTTTCCATCGTATAAAACGAATAATTGCAACCAGTATGAAAGATAACGTCATTTCTACTTTCCGGGCAACCTAGGCTTCACCCTAGGGCGTTGCTCCAACAGATTGAATAGTTAGGGCCTTAGAAGCCAACGCCGGAAGCATAAAATGCAATAAAAATACAAGAGTTTTTCCATCGTATAAAAGGATTAATTGCAACCAGTTTGAAAGTGATGGCCATTTCTACGTTCCGGGCAACCTAGGCTTCACTCTAGGGCGTTGCTCCACCAGATCGAATAACTAGGGCCTTAGAAGTCAACGCCAGAAGCATAAAATACAATATAAATACAACAGTTTTTCAATCGTATAAAACGAATAATTGCAACCAGTATGAAAGTTATGGTCATTTCTACTTTCCGGGCAACCTAGGCTTCACACTATGGCGTCGCTCCAACAGATTGAATAGTTAGGGCCTTAGAAGTCAACGCCCGACGCATAAAATGCAATAAAAATGCAACAGTTTTTCCATCGTATAAAAGGATTAATTGCAACCAGTTTGAAAGTGATGGTCATTTCTATGTTCCGGGCAACCTAGGCTTCACCCTAGGGCGTTGTTCCACCAGATGGAGTAGTTAGGGCATAAGAAGTCAACGCCCGACGCATAAAATGCAATAAAAATGCAACAGTTTTTCCATCGTATAAAAGGATTAATTGCAACCAGTTTGAAAGTGATGGTCATTTCTACGTTCCGGGCAACAGAGGCTTCACCCTAGGGCGTTGTTCCACCAGATGGAATAGTTAGGGCATAAGAAGTCAACGCCAGAAGCATAAAAGACGATATAAGTGCAACAGTTTTTCCATCGTATAAAATGTATAATTGCAAACATTGCGAAAGTAATGGTCATTTCTACGTTCCGGGCAACCTAGGCGTCACTCTAGTGCGTTGCTCCACCACATCTAATAGCTACGGCCTTAGACGTCAACGACAGAAGCATAAAATACAATATAAATAGAACAGTTTTTCCATCATATAAAACGAATAATTGCAACCAGTATGAAAGCTATGGTCATTTCTACTTTACGGGCAACCTAGGCTACACCCTAGGGCGTTGCTCCTACAGATTGAATAGTTAGGGCTTTAGAAGTCAATGCCCGAAGCATAAAATGCAATAAAAATACAACAGTTTTTCCATCATATAACAGGAATATTTGCAACCAGTTTGAAAGTGATGGTAATTGCTACGTTCCGGGCAACTTAGGCTTCACACTAGGGCGTTGCTCCACCAGATCGATTAGTTAGTGCCTTAGAAGTCAATGCCAGAAGCATAAAATACAATATATATGCAACAGTTTTTCCATCGTATTAAACGAATAATTGCAACCAGTATGAAAGATAACGTCATTTCTACTTTCCGGGCAACCTAGGCTTCACCCTAGGGCGTTGCTCCAACAGATTGAATAGTTAGGGCCTTAGAAGTCAACGCCGGAAGCCTAAAATGCAATAAAAATACAAGAGTTTTTCCATCGTATAAAAGGATTAATTGCAACCAGTTTGAAAGTGATGGCCATTTCTACGTTCCGGGCAACCTAGGCTTCACTCTAGGGCGTTGCTCCACCAGGTCGAATAACTAGGGCCTTAGAAGTCAACGCCAGAGGCATAAAATACAATATAAATACAACAGTTTTTCCATCGCATAAAACGAATAATTGCAACCAGTATGAAAGTTATGGTCATTTCTATTTTCCGGGCAACCTAGGCTTCACCCAAGGGCGTTGCTTCAACAGATTGAATATTTAGGTCCTTAGAAGTCAACACCCGAAGCATAAAATACAAAATAAATATAACAGTTTTTCCATCGTATAAAACGAATAATTGCTACCGGTGTGAAAGTTATGGTCATTTCTACGTTCCGGGCAACCTAGGCTTTACCATAGGGCGTTGCTCCAACAGATTGAATAGTTAGGGCCTTAGAAGTCAACACCCGAAGCATAAAATACAATATAAATACAACAGTTTTTCCATCATATAACAGGAATAATTGCAACCAGATTGAAAGTGATGGTCATTTCTACGTTCCGGGCAACCTAGGCTTCACTCTAGGGCGTTGCTCCACCAGATCGAATAGTTAGTGCCTTAGAAGTCAACGCCAGAAGCATAAAATACAATATAAATACAACAGCTTTTCCATCGTATAAAACGAATAATTGCTACCAGTATGTAAGTGATGGTCATTTCTACGTTCCGGGCAACCTAGGCCTCACTCTAGGGCGTTGTTCCTCCAGATTGAATAGTTAGGGCCTAAGAAATCAACGGCAGAAGCATAAAATACAATATAAATATAACAGTTTTTCCATCGTGTAAAACGAATAATTTCAACCAGTGTGAAAGTTATGGTCATTTCTACGTTCCGGGAAATCTAGGCTTCACTCTAGGGCGTTGCTCCACCAGATCAAACAGTTAGTGCCTTAGAAGTCAACGCCCGAAGCATATAATACAAAATAAACAGAACAGTTTTTCCATTGTATAAAACGAATAATTGCTACCAGTGTGAAAGTTATGGTCATTTCTACGTTCCGGGCAACCTAGGCCTCACTCTAGGGTGTTGTTCCACCAGAATGAATAGTTAGGGCCTAAGAAATCAACGCCAGAAGCATAAAATACAATATAAATATAACAGTTTTCCCATCGTATAAAACGAATAATTACAACCAGTGTGAATGTTATGGTCATTTTTACATTCCGAGCAACCTAGGCTTCTCTCTAGGGCGTTGATCCACCACGTAGAATAGTTAGGGCCTTAGAAGTCAACGACAGAAGCATAAAATTCAATAAAGATGCAACAGTTTTTCCATCGTATAACAGGAGTAACTGCAAACAGTGTGAAAGTACTGGTCACTTCTACGTTACGGGTAACATAGGCTTCACTCTAGGGCGTTGTTCCACCAGATCGAACAGTTAGGGCATAAGAAGGCAACGCCAGAAGCATAAAATACAATATAAATATAACAGTTTTTCAATCGTATAAAGCGAATAATAGCAACCAGTGTGAAAGTTATGGTCATTTCTACGTTCCGGGCAACCTAGGTCTCACTCTAGGTCGTTTTTCCACCAGATCGAATTGTTAGGGCCTAAGAAGTCAACGCCAGAAGCATAAGATACATAATAAATATAACAGTTTTTCCATCGTATAGAACGAATAATAGCATCCAGTGTGAAAGTTATGGTCATTTCTACGTTCAGGGCAACCTAGGCTTCACCGTAGGTCGTTGTTCCACCAGATCGAATAGTTAGGGCCTAAGAAGTGAGCGCCAGAAGCATAAAATACAATATAAATACAACAGTTTTTCCATCATATAAAACGAGTAATTGCAACCAGTATGAAAGTTGTGGTCATTTCTACTTTCCGGGCAACCTTGGCTTCACCCTAGGGCGTTGCTCCAAAGATTGAATAGTTAGGGCCTAAGAAGTGAACGCCAGCAGCATAAAATAGAATATAAATACAACAGTTTTTCCATCATATAAAACGAATAATTGCAACCAGTATGAAAGTTATGGTCATTTCTACTTTCCGGGCAACCTAGGCTACACCCTAGGGCGTTGCTCCAACAGATTGAATAGTTAGGGCCTTAGAAGTCAATGCCCGAAGCATAAAATGCAATAAAAATACAACAGTTTTTCCATCATATAACAGGAATAATTGCAACCAGTTTGAAAGTGATGGTCATTTCTACGTCCCGGGAAACCTCGGCTTCACTTTAGGGCGATGCTCCGCCAGATCGAATAGTTAGTGCATTAGAAGTCAACGCCAGAAGCATAAAATACAATATAAATACAACAGTTTTTCCATCGTACAAAACGAATAATTGCAACCAGTGAGAATGTTATTGTCATTTCTACATTCCGAGCAACCTAGGCTTCACTCTAGGGCGTTGATCCAACAGATTGAATAGTTAGGGCCTTAGAAGTCAACGCCCGAAGCATAAAATACAATATAAATACAACAGTTTTTCCATCATATAACAGGAATAATTGCAACCAGATTGAAAGTGATGGTCATTTCTACGTTCCGGGCAACCTAGGCTTCACTCTAGGGCGTTGATCCAACAGATTGAATAGTTAGGGCCTTAGAAGTCAACGCCCGAAGCATAAAATACAATATAAATACAACAGTTTTTCCATCATATAACAGGAATAATTGCAACCAGATTGAAAGTGATGGTCATTTCTACGTTCCGGGCAACCTAGGCTTCACTCTAGGGCGTTGCTCCACCAGATCGAATAGTTAGTGCCTTAGAAGTCAACGCCAGAAGCATAAAATACAATATAAATACAACAGCTTTTCCATCGTATAAAACGAATAATTGCTACCAGTATGTAAGTGATGGTCATTTCTACGTTCCGGGCAACCTAGGCCTCACTCTAGGGCGTTGTTCCTCCAGATTGAATAGTTAGGGCCTAAGAAATCAACGGCAGAAGCATAAAATACAATATAAATATAACAGTTTTTCCATCGTGTAAAACGAATAATTTCAACCAGTGTGAAAGTTATGGTCATTTCTACGTTCAGGGCAACCTAGGCTTCACCCTATGTCGTTGTTCCACCAGATCGAATAGTTAGGGCCTAAGAAGTGAACGCAAGAAGCATAAAATACAATATAAATACAACAGTTTTTCCATCATATAAAACGAGTAGTTGCAACCAGTATGAAAGTTGTGGTCATTTCTACTTTCCGGGCAACCTAGGCTTCACCCTAGGGCGTTGCTCCAAAGATTGAATAGTTAGCGCCTAAGAAGTGAACGCCAGAAGCATAAAATACAATATAAATACAACAGTTTTTCTATCATATAAAACGAATAATTGCAACCAGTATGAAAGCTATGGTCATTTCTACTTTACGGGCAATCTAGGCTACACCCTAGGGCGTTGCTCCACCAGATCGAATAGTTAGTGGCTTAGATGTCAACGCCAGAAGCATAAAATACAGTAAAAATACAACAGTTTTTCCATCGTATAAAACGAATAATTGCAACCAGTATGAAATTATGGTCATTTCTACTTTCCGAGCAACCTAGGCTTCAACCCTAGGGCGTTGCACCAACAGATTGAATAGTTAGGGCCTTAGAAGTCAACGCCGGAAGCATAAAATGCAATAAAAATACAACAGTTTTTCCATCGTATAAAAGGATTAATTGCAACCAGTTTGATAGTGATGGTCATTTCTACGTTCCGGGCAACGTAGGCTTCACTCTAGGGCGTTGTTCCACCAGATCGAACACTTAGGGCTTAAGAAGGCACCGCCAGAAGCATAAAATACGGTATAAATACAACAGCATTTCCATCGTATAAAACGAATAATTGCTACCGGTGTGAAAGCTATTTCCATTTCTACGTTCCGGGCAACCTAGGGTTCTCCACAGGGCGTTGTTCCACCGTATTGAATAGTTAGGGCCTACGAAGTCAGCGCCAGAAGCATAAAATACAATATGAATATAACAGTTTTTCCATTATATAAAACGAATAATAGCAATCAGTGTGAAAGTTATGGTCATTTCTAAGTTCCGGGCAACCTAGGCTTCACACTAGGGCGTCGCTCCAACAGATTGAATAGTTAGGGCCTTAGAAGTCAACGCCCGACGCATAAAATGCAATAAAAATGCAACAGTTTTTCCATCGTATAAAAGGATTATTTGCAACCAGTTTGAAAGTGATGGTCATTTCTACATTCCGGGCAACCTAGGCTTCACCCTAGGGCGTTGTTCCACCAGATGGAATAGTTAGGGCATAAGAAGTCAACGCCAGAAGCATAAAATACGGTATAAATACAACAGCTTTTCCATCGTATAAAACGTATAATAGCAACCAGTGTGAAAGTTATGGGCATTTCTACGTTCCGGGCAACCTAGACTTCCCTCTACGGCGTTGTTCCACCAGTTCGAAAAGTTGGGGCCTTAGAAGTCAATGCCCGAAGCATAAAATGCAATAAAAATACAACAGTTTTTCCATCATATAACAGGAATATTGGCAACCAGTTTGAAAGTGATGGTAATTGCTACGTTCCGGGCAACTTAGGCTTCACACTAGGGCGTTGCTCCACCAGATCGATTAGTTAGTGCCTTAGAAGTCAATGCCAGAAGCATAAAATACAATATAAATACAACAGTTTTTCCATCGTATAAAACGAATAATTGCAACCAGTATGAAAGATAACGTCATTTCTACTTTCCGGGCAACCTAGGCTTCACCCTAGGGCGTTGCTCCAACAGATTGAATAGTTAGGGCCTTAGAAGCCAACGCCGGAAGCATAAAATGCAATAAAAATACAAGAGTTTTTCCATCGTATAAAAGGATTAATTGCAACCAGTTTGAAAGTGATGGCCATTTCTACGTTCCGGGCAACCTAGGCTTCACTCTAGGGCGTTGCTCCACCAGATCGAATAACTAGGGCCTTAGAAGTCAACGCCAGAAGCATAAAATACAATATAAATACAACAGTTTTTCAATCGTATAAAACGAATAATTGCAACCAGTATGAAAGTTATGGTCATTTCTACTTTCCGGGCAACCTAGGCTTCACACTATGGCGTCGCTCCAACAGATTGAATAGTTAGGGCCTTAGAAGTCAACGCCCGACGCATAAAATGCAATAAAAATGCAACAGTTTTTCCATCGTATAAAAGGATTAATTGCAACCAGTTTGAAAGTGATGGTCATTTCTATGTTCCGGGCAACCTAGGCTTCACCCTAGGGCGTTGTTCCACCAGATGGAGTAGTTAGGGCATAAGAAGTCAACGCCCGACGCATAAAATGCAATAAAAATGCAACAGTTTTTCCATCGTATAAAAGGATTAATTGCAACCAGTTTGAAAGTGATGGTCATTTCTACGTTCCGGGCAACAGAGGCTTCACCCTAGGGCGTTGTTCCACCAGATGGAATAGTTAGGGCATAAGAAGTCAACGCCAGAAGCATAAAAGACGATATAAGTGCAACAGTTTTTCCACCGTATAAAATGTATAATTGCAAACATTGCGAAAGTAATGGTCATTTCTACGTTCCGGGCAACCTAGGCGTCACTCTAGTGCGTTGCTCCACCACATCTAATAGCTACGGCCTTAGACGTCAACGACAGAAGCATAAAATACAATATAAATAGAACAGTTTTTCCATCATATAAAACGAATAATTGCAACCAGTATGAAAGCTATGGTCATTTCTACTTTACGGGCAACCTAGGCTACACCCTAGGGCGTTGCTCCTACAGATTGAATAGTTAGGGCTTTAGAAGTCAATGCCCGAAGCATAAAATGCAATAAAAATACAACAGTTTTTCCATCATATAACAGGAATATTTGCAACCAGTTTGAAAGTGATGGTAATTGCTACGTTCCGGGCAACTTAGGCTTCACACTAGGGCGTTGCTCCACAAGATCGATTAGTTAGTGCCTTAGAAGTCAATGCCAGAAGCATAAAATACAATATATATGCAACAGTTTTTCCGTCGTATTAAACGAATAATTGCAACCAGTATGAAAGATAACGTCATTTCTACTTTCCGGGCAACCTAGGCTTCACCCTAGGGCGTTGCTCCAACAGATTGAATAGTTAGGGCCTTAGAAGTCAACGCCGGAAGCCTAAAATGCAATAAAAATACAAGAGTTTTTCCATCGTATAAAAGGATTAATTGCAACCAGTTTGAAAGTGATGGCCATTTCTACGTTCCGGGCAACCTAGGCTTCACTCTAGGGCGTTGCTCCACCAGGTCGAATAACTAGGGCCTTAGAAGTCAACGCCAGAGGCATAAAATACAATATAAATACAACAGTTTTTCCATCGCATAAAACGAATAATTGCAACCAGTATGAAAGTTATGGTCATTTCTATTTTCCGGGCAACCTAGGCTTCACCCAAGGGCGTTGCTTCAACAGATTGAATATTTAGGTCCTTAGAAGTCAACACCCGAAGCATAAAATACAAAATAAATATAACAGTTTTTCCATCGTATAAAACGAATAATTGCTACCGGTGTGAAAGTTATGGTCATTTCTACGTTCCGGGCAACCTAGTCTTTACCATAGGGCGTTGCTCCAACAGATTGAATAGTTAGGGCCTTAGAAGTCAATGCCCGAAGCATAAAATGCAATAAAAATACAACAGTTTTTCCATCATATAACAGGAATAATTGCAACCAGTTTGAAAGTGATGGTCATTTCTACGTCCCGGGAAACCTCGGCTTCACTTTAGGGCGATGCTCCGCCAGATCGAATAGTTAGTGCATTAGAAGTCAACGCCAGAAGCATAAAATACAATATAAATACAACAGTTTTTCCATCGTACAAAACGAATAATTGCAACCAGTGAGAATGTTATTGTCATTTCTACATTCCGAGCAACCTAGGCTTCACTCTAGGGCGTTGATCCAACAGATTGAATAGTTAGGGCCTTAGAAGTCAACACCCGAAGCATAAAATACAATATAAATACAACAGTTTTTCCATCATATAACAGGAATAATTGCAACCAGATTGAAAGTGATGGTCATTTCTACGTTCCGGGCAACCTAGGCTTCACTCTAGGGCGTTGCTCCACCAGATCGAATAGTTAGTGCCTTAGAAGTCAACGCCAGAAGCATAAAATACAATATAAATACAACAGCTTTTCCATCGTATAAAACGAATAATTGCTACCAGTATGTAAGTGATGGTCATTTCTACGTTCCGGGCAACCTAGGCCTCACTCTAGGGCGTTGTTCCTCCAGATTGAATAGTTAGGGCCTAAGAAATCAACGGCAGAAGCATAAAATACAATATAAATATAACAGTTTTTCCATCGTGTAAAACGAATAATTTCAACCAGTGTGAAAGTTATGGTCATTTCTACGTTCCGGGAAATCTAGGCTTCACTCTAGGGCGTTGCTCCACCAGATCAAACAGTTAGTGCCTTAGAAGTCAACGCCCGAAGCATATAATACAAAATAAACAGAACAGTTTTTCCATTGTATAAAACGAATAATTGCTACCAGTGTGAAAGTTATGGTCATTTCTACGTTCCGGGCAACCTAGGCCTCACTCTAGGGTGTTGTTCCACCAGAATGAATAGTTAGGGCCTAAGAAATCAACGCCAGAAGCATAAAATACAATATAAATATAACAGTTTTCCCATCGTATAAAACGAATAATTACAACCAGTGTGAATGTTATGGTCATTTTTACATTCCGAGCAACCTAGGCTTCTCTCTAGGGCGTTGATCCACCACGTAGAATAGTTAGGGCCTTAGAAGTCAACGACAGAAGCATAAAATTCAATAAAGATGCAACAGTTTTTCCATCGTATAACAGGAGTAACTGCAAACAGTGTGAAAGTACTGGTCACTTCTACGTTACGGGTAACATAGGCTTCACTCTAGGGCGTTGTTCCACCAGATCGAACAGTTAGGGCATAAGAAGGCAACGCCAGAAGCATAAAATACAATATAAATATAACAGTTTTTCAATCGTATAAAGCGAATAATAGCAACCAGTGTGAAAGTTATGGTCATTTCTACGTTCCGGGCAACCTAGGTCTCACTCTAGGTCGTTTTTCCACCAGATCGAATTGTTAGGGCCTAAGAAGTCAACGCCAGAAGCATAAGATACATAATAAATATAACAGTTTTTCCATCGTATAGAACGAATAATAGCATCCAGTGTGAAAGTTATGGTCATTTCTACGTTCAGGGCAACCTAGGCTTCACCGTAGGTCGTTGTTCCACCAGATCGAATAGTTAGGGCCTAAGAAGTGAGCGCCAGAAGCATAAAATACAATATAAATACAACAGTTTTTCCATCATATAAAACGAGTAATTGCAACCAGTATGAAAGTTGTGGTCATTTCTACTTTCCGGGCAACCTTGGCTTCACCCTAGGGCGTTGCTCCAAAGATTGAATAGTTAGGGCCTAAGAAGTGAACGCCAGCAGCATAAAATAGAATATAAATACAACAGTTTTTCCATCATATAAAACGAATAATTGCAACCAGTATGAAAGTTATGGTCATTTCTACTTTCCGGGCAACCTAGGCTACACCCTAGGGCGTTGCTCCAACAGATTGAATAGTTAGGGCCTTAGAAGTCAATGCCCGAAGCATAAAATGCAATAAAAATACAACAGTTTTTCCATCATATAACAGGAATAATTGCAACCAGTTTGAAAGTGATGGTCATTTCTACGTCCCGGGAAACCTCGGCTTCACTTTAGGGCGATGCTCCGCCAGATCGAATAGTTAGTGCATTAGAAGTCAACGCCAGAAGCATAAAATACAATATAAATACAACAGTTTTTCCATCGTACAAAACGAATAATTGCAACCAGTGAGAATGTTATTGTCATTTCTACATTCCGAGCAACCTAGGCTTCACTCTAGGGCGTTGATCCAACAGATTGAATAGTTAGGGCCTTAGAAGTCAACGCCCGAAGCATAAAATACAATATAAATACAACAGTTTTTCCATCATATAACAGGAATAATTGCAACCAGATTGAAAGTGATGGTCATTTCTACGTTCCGGGCAACCTAGGCTTCACTCTAGGGCGTTGCTCCACCAGATCGAATAGTTAGTGCCTTAGAAGTCAACGCCAGAAGCATAAAATACAATATAAATACAACAGCTTTTCCATCGTATAAAACGAATAATTGCTACCAGTATGTAAGTGATAGTCATTTCTACGTTCCGGGCAACCTAGGCCTCACTCTAGGGCGTTGTTCCTCCAGATTGAATAGTTAGGGCCTAAGAAATCAACGGCAGAAGCATAAAATACAATATAAATATAACAGTTTTTCCATCGTGTAAAACGAATAATTTCAACCAGTGTGAAAGTTATGGTCATTTCTACGTTCAGGGCAACCTAGGCTTCACCCTATGTCGTTGTTCCACCAGATCGAATAGTTAGGGCCTAAGAAGTGAACGCAAGAAGCATAAAATACAATATAAATACAACAGTTTTTCCATCATATAAAACGAGTAGTTGCAACCAGTATGAAAGTTGTGGTCATTTCTACTTTCCGGGCAACCTAGGCTTCACCCTAGGGCGTTGCTCCAAAGATTGAATAGTTAGCGCCTAAGAAGTGAACGCCAGAAGCATAAAATACAATATAAATACAACAGTTTTTCTATCATATAAAACGAATAATTGCAACCAGTATGAAAGCTATGGTCATTTCTACTTTACGGGCAATCTAGGCTACACCCTAGGGCGTTGCTCCACCAGATCGAATAGTTAGTGGCTTAGATGTCAACGCCAGAAGCATAAAATACAATAAAAATACAACAGTTTTTCCATCGTATAAAACGAATAATTGCAACCAGTATGAAATTATGGTCATTTCTACTTTCCGAGCAACCTAGGCTTCAACCCTAGGGCGTTGCACCAACAGATTGAATAGTTAGGGCCTTAGAAGTCAACGCCGGAAGCATAAAATGCAATAAAAATACAACAGTTTTTCCATCGTATAAAAGGATTAATTGCAACCAGTTTGATAGTGATGGTCATTTCTACGTTCCGGGCAACGTAGGCTTCACTCTAGGGCGTTGTTCCACCAGATCGAACACTTAGGGCTTAAGAAGGCACCGCCAGAAGCATAAAATACGGTATAAATACAACAGCATTTCCATCGTATAAAACGAATAATTGCTACCGGTGTGAAAGCTATTTCCATTTCTACGTTCCGGGCAACCTAGGGTTCTCCACAGGGCGTTGTTCCACCGTATTGAATAGTTAGGGCCTACGAAGTCAGCGCCAGAAGCATAAAATACAATATGAATATAACAGTTTTTCCATTATATAAAACGAATAATAGCAATCAGTGTGAAAGTTATGGTCATTTCTAAGTTCCGGGCAACCTAGGCTTCACACTAGGGCGTCGCTCCAACAGATTGAATAGTTAGGGCCTTAGAAGTCAACGCCCGACGCATAAAATGCAATAAAAATGCAACAGTTTTTCCATCGTATAAAAGGATTATTTGCAACCAGTTTGAAAGTGATGGTCATTTCTACATTCCGGGCAACCTAGGCTTCACCCTAGGGCGTTGTTCCACCAGATGGAATAGTTAGGGCATAAGAAGTCAACGCCAGAAGCATAAAATACGGTATAAATACAACAGCTTTTCCATCGTATAAAACGTATAATAGCAACCAGTGTGAAAGTTATGGGCATTTCTACGTTCCGGGCAACCTAGGCTTCCCTCTACGGCGTTGTTCCACCAGTTCGAATAGTTGGGGCCTTAGAAGTCAATGCCCGAAGCATAAAATGCAATAAAAATACAACAGTTTTTCCATCATATAACAGGAATATTTGCAACCAGTTTGAAAGTGATGGTAATTGCTACGTTCCGGGCAACTTAGGCTTCACACTAGGGCGTTGCTCCACCAGATCGATTAGTTAGTGCCTTAGAAGTCAATGCCAGAAGCATAAAATACAATATAAATACAACAGTTTTTCCATCGTATAAAACGAATAATTGCAACCAGTATGAAAGATAACGTCATTTCTACTTTCCGGGCAACCTAGGCTTCACCCTAGGGCGTTGCTCCAACAGATTGAATAGTTAGGGCCTTAGAAGTCAACGCCGGAAGCATAAAATGCAATAAAAATACAAGAGTTTTTCCATCGTATAAAAGGATTAATTGCAACCAGTTTGAAAGTGATGGCCATTCCTACGTTCCGGGCAACCTATGCTTCACTCTAGGGCGTTGCTCCACCAGATCGAATAACTAGGGCCTTAGAAGTCAACGCCAGAAGCATAAAATACAATATAAATACAACAGTTTTTCCATTGCATAAAACCAATAATTGCAACCAGTATGAAAGTTATGGTCATTTCTACTTTCCGGGCAACCTAGGCTTCACACTATGGCGTCGCTCCAACAGATTGAATAGTTAGGGCCTTAGAAGTCAACGCCCGACGCATAAAATGCAATAAAAATGCAACAGTTTTACCATCGTATAAAAGGATTAATTGCAACCAGTTTGAAAGTGATGGTCATTTCTATGTTCCGGGCAACCTAGGCTTCACCCTAGGGCGTTGTTCCACCAGATGGAGTAGTTAGGGCATAAGAAGTCAACGCCCGACGCATAAAATGCAATAAAAATGCAACAGTTTTTCCATCGTATAAAAGGATTAATTGCAACCAGTTTGAAAGTGATGGTCATTTCTACGTTCCGGGCAACAGAGGCTTCACCCTAGGGCGTTGTTCCACCAGATGGAATAGTTAGGGCATAAGAAGTCAACGCCAGAAGCATAAAAGACGATATAAGTGCAACAGTTTTTCCACCGTATAAAATGTATAATTGCAAACATTGCGAAAGTAATGGTCATTTCTACGTTCCGGGCAACCTAGGCGTCACTCTAGTGCGTTGCTCCACCACATCTAATAGCTACGGCCTTAGACGTCAACGACAGAAGCATAAAATACAATATAAATAGAACAGTTTTTCCATCATATAAAACGAATAATTGCAACCAGTATGAAAGCTATGGTCATTTCTACTTTACGGGCAACCTAGGCTACACCCTAGGGCGTTGCTCCTACAGATTGAATAGTTAGGGCTTTAGAAGTCAATGCCCGAAGCATAAAATGCAATAAAAATGCAACAGTTTTTCCATCGTATAAAAGGATTAATTGCAACCAGTTTGAAAGTGATGGTCATTTCTACGTTCCGGGCAACAGAGGCTTCACCCTAGGGCGTTGCTCCACCAGATCGATTAGTTAGTGCCTTAGAAGTCAATGCCAGAAGCATAAAATACAATATATATGCAACAGTTTTTCCATCGTATTAAACGAATAATTGCAACCAGTATGAAAGATAACGTCATTTCTACTTTCCGGGCAACCTAGGCTTCACCCTAAGGCGTTGCTCCAACAGATTGAATAGTTAGGGCCTCAGAAGTCAACGCCGGAAGCCTAAAATGCAATATAAATACAACAGTTTTTCCATCGTACAAAACGAATAATTGCAACCAGTGAGAATGTTATTGTCATTTCTACATTCCGAGCAACCTAGGCTTCACTCTAGGGCGTTGATCCAACAGATTGAATAGTTAGGGCCTTAGAAGTCAACGCCCGAAGCATAAAATACAATATAAATACAACAGTTTTTCCATCATATAACAGGAATAATTGCAACCAGATTGAAAGTGATGGTCATTTCTACGTTCCGGGCAACCTAGGCTTCACTCTAGGGCGTTGCTCCACCAGATCGAATAGTTAGTGCCTTAGAAGTCAACGCCAGAAGCATAAAATACAATATAAATACAACAGCTTTTCCATCGTATAAAACGAATAATTGCTACCAGTATGTAAGTGATGGTCATTTCTACATTCCGGGCAACCTAGGCCTCACTCTAGGGCGTTGTTCCTCCAGATTGAATAGTTAGGGCCTAAGAAATCAACGGCAGAAGCATAAAATACAATATAAATATAACAGTTTTTCCATCGTGTAAAACGAATAATTTCAACCAGTGTGAAAGTTATGGTCATTTCTACGTTCAGGGCAACCTAGGCTTCACCCTATGTCGTTGTTCCACCAGATCGAATAGTTAGGGCCTAAGAAGTGAACGCAAGAAGCATAAAATACAATATAAATACAACAGTTTTTCCATCATATAAAACGAGTAGTTGCAACCAGTATGAAAGTTGTGGTCATTTCTACTTTCCGGGCAACCTAGGCTTCACCCTAGGGCGTTGCTCCAAAGATTGAATAGTTAGCGCCTAAGAAGTGAACGCCAGAAGCATAAAATACAATATAAATACAACAGTTTTTCTATCATATAAAACGAATAATTGCAACCAGTATGAAAGCTATGGTCATTTCTACTTTACGGGCAATCTAGGCTACACCCTAGGGCGTTGCTCCACCAGATCGAATAGTTAGTGGCTTAGATGTCAACGCCAGAAGCATAAAATACAATAAAAATACAACAGTTTTTCCATCGTATAAAACGAATAATTGCAACCAGTATGAAATTATGGTCATTTCTACTTTCCGAGCAACCTAGGCTTCAACCCTAGGGCGTTGCACCAACAGATTGAATAGTTAGGGCCTTAGAAGTCAACGCCGGAAGCATAAAATGCAATAAAAATACAACAGTTTTTCCATCGTATAAAAGGATTAATTGCAACCAGTTTGATAGTGATGGTCATTTCTACGTTCCGGGCAACGTAGGCTTCACTCTAGGGCGTTGTTCCACCAGATCGAACACTTAGGGCTTAAGAAGGCACCGCCAGAAGCATAAAATACGGTATAAATACAACAGCATTTCCATCGTATAAAACGAATAATTGCTACCGGTGTGAAAGCTATTTCCATTTCTACGTTCCGGGCAACCTAGGGTTCTCCACAGGGCGTTGTTCCACCGTATTGAATAGTTAGGGCCTACGAAGTCAGCGCCAGAAGCATAAAATACAATATGAATATAACAGTTTTTCCATTATATAAAACGAATAATAGCAATCAGTGTGAAAGTTATGGTCATTTCTAAGTTCCGGGCAACCTAGGCTTCACACTAGGGCGTCGCTCCAACAGATTGAATAGTTAGGGCCTTAGAAGTCAACGCCCGACGCATAAAATGCAATAAAAATGCAACAGTTTTTCCATCGTATAAAAGGATTATTTGCAACCAGTTTGAAAGTGATGGTCATTTCTACATTCCGGGCAACCTAGGCTTCACCCTAGGGCGTTGTTCCACCAGATGGAATAGTTAGGGCATAAGAAGTCAACGCCAGAAGCATAAAATACGGTATAAATACAACAGCTTTTCCATCGTATAAAACGTATAATAGCAACCAGTGTGAAAGTTATGGGCATTTCTACGTTCCGGGCAACCTAGGCTTCCCTCTACGGCGTTGTTCCACCAGTTCGAATAGTTGGGGCCTTAGAAGTCAATGCCCGAAGCATAAAATGCAATAAAAATACAACAGTTTTTCCATCATATAACAGGAATATTTGCAACCAGTTTGAAAGTGATGGTAATTGCTACGTTCCGGGCAACTTAGGCTTCACACTAGGGCGTTGCTCCACCAGATCGATTAGTTAGTGCCTTAGAAGTCAATGCCAGAAGCATAAAATACAATATAAATACAACAGTTTTTCCATCGTATAAAACGAATAATTGCAACCAGTATGAAAGATAACGTCATTTCTACTTTCCGGGCAACCTAGGCTTCACCCTAGGGCGTTGCTCCAACAGATTGAATAGTTAGGGCCTTAGAAGTCAACGCCGGAAGCATAAAATGCAATAAAAATACAAGAGTTTTTCCATCGTATAAAAGGATTAATTGCAACCAGTTTGAAAGTGATGGCCATTTCTACGTTCCGGGCAACCTAGGCTTCACTCTAGGGCGTTGCTCCACCAGATCGAATAACTAGGGCCTTAGAAGTCAACGCCAGAAGCATAAAATACAATATAAATACAACAGTTTTTCCATCGCATAAAACCAATAATTGCAACCAGTATGAAAGTTATGGTCATTTCTACTTTACGGGCAACCTAGGCTTCACCCTAGGGCGTTGCTTCAACAGATTGAATATTTAGGGCCTTAGAAGTCAACGCCCGAAGCATAAAATACAAAATAAATAGAACAGTTTTTCCATCGTATAAAACGAATAATTGCTACCGGTGTGAAAGTTATGGTCATTTCTACGTTCCGGGCAACCTAGGCTTTACCATAGGGCGTTGTTCCACCAGATGGAATAGTTAGGGCATAAGAAGTCAACGCCAGAAGCATAAAATACAATATAAATACAACAGTTTTTCAATCGTATAAAACGTATAATAGCAACCAGTGTGAAAGTTATGGGCATTTCTACGTTCCGGGCAACCTAGGCTTCCCTCTACGGCGTTGTTCCACCAGTTCGAATAGTTGGGGCCTTAGAAGTCAATGCCCGAAGCATAAAATGCAATAAAAATACAACAGTTTTTCCATCATATAACAGGAATATTTGCAACCAGTTTGAAAGTGATGGTAATTGCTACGTTCCGGGCAACTTAGGCTTCACACTAGGGCGTTGCTCCACCAGATCGATTAGTTAGTGCCTTAGAAGTCAATGCCAGAAGCATAAAATACAATATAAATACAACAGTTTTTCCATCGTATAAAACGAATAATTGCAACCAGTATGAAAGATAACGTCATTTCTACTTTCCGGGCAACCTAGGCTTCACCCTAGGGCGTTGCTCCAACAGATTGAATAGTTAGGGCCTTAGAAGTCAACGCCGGAAGCATAAAATGCAATAAAAATACAAGAGTTTTTCCATCGTATAAAAGGATTAATTGCAACCAGTTTGAAAGTGATGGCCATTCCTACGTTCCGGGCAACCTATGCTTCACTCTAGGGCGTTGCTCCACCAGATCGAATAACTAGGGCCTTAGAAGTCAACGCCAGAAGCATAAAATACAATATAAATACAACAGTTTTTCCATCGCATAAAACCAATAATTGCAACCAGTATGAAAGTTATGGTCATTTCTACTTTCCGGGCAACCTAGGCTTCACACTATGGCGTCGCTCCAACAGATTAAATAGTTAGGGCCTTAGAAGTCAACGCCCGACGCATAAAATGCAATAAAAATGCAACAGTTTTTCCATCGTATAAAAGGATTAATTGCAACCAGTTTGAAAGTGATGGTCATTTCTATGTTCCGGGCAACCTAGGCTTCACCCTAGGGCGTTGTTCCACCAGATGGAGTAGTTAGGGCATAAGAAGTCAACGCCCGACGCATAAAATGCAATAAAAATGCAACAGTTTTTCCATCGTATAAAAGGATTAATTGCAACCAGTTTGAAAGTGATGGTCATTTCTACGTTCCGGGCAACAGAGGCTTCACCCTAGGGCGTTGTTCCACCAGATGGAATAGTTAGGGCATAAGAAGTCAACGCCAGAAGCATAAAAGACGATATAAGTGCAACAGTTTTTCCACCGTATAAAATGTATAATTGCAAACATTGCGAAAGTAATGGTCATTTCTACGTTCCGGGCAACCTAGGCGTCACTCTAGTGCGTTGCTCCACCACATCTAATAGCTACGGCCTTAGACGTCAACGACAGAAGCATAAAATACAATATAAATAGAACAGTTTTTCCATCATATAAAACGAATAATTGCAACCAGTATGAAAGCTATGGTCATTTCTACTTTACGGGCAACCTAGGCTACACCCTAGGGCGTTGCTCCTACAGATTGAATAGTTAGGGCTTTAGAAGTCAATGCCCGAAGCATAAAATGCAATAAAAATGCAACAGTTTTTCCATCGTATAAAAGGATTAATTGCAACCAGTTTGAAAGTGATGGTCATTTCTACGTTCCGGGCAACAGAGGCTTCACCCTAGGGCGTTGCTCCACCAGATCGATTAGTTAGTGCCTTAGAAGTCAATGCCAGAAGCATAAAATACAATATATATGCAACAGTTTTTCCATCGTATTAAACGAATAATTGCAACCAGTATGAAAGATAACGTCATTTCTACTTTCCGGGCAACCTAGGCTTCACCCTAGGGCGTTGCTCCAACAGATTGAATAGTTAGGGCCTCAGAAGTCAACGCCGGAAGCCTAAAATGCAATATAAATACAACAGTTTTTCCATCGTACAAAACGAATAATTGCAACCAGTGAGAATGTTATTGTCATTTCTACATTCCGAGCAACCTAGGCTTCACTCTAGGGCGTTGATCCAACAGATTGAATAGTTAGGGCCTTAGAAGTCAACGCCCGAAGCATAAAATACAATATAAATACAACAGTTTTTCCATCATATAACAGGAATAATTGCAACCAGATTGAAAGTGATGGTCATTTCTACGTTCCGGGCAACCTAGGCTTCACTCTAGGGCGTTGCTCCACCAGATCGAATAGTTAGTGCCTTAGAAGTCAACGCCAGAAGCATAAAATACAATATAAATACAACAGCTTTTCCATCGTATAAAACGAATAATTGCTACCAGTATGTAAGTGATGGTCATTTCTACATTCCGGGCAACCTAGGCCTCACTCTAGGGCGTTGTTCCTCCAGATTGAATAGTTAGGGCCTAAGAAATCAACGGCAGAAGCATAAAATACAATATAAATATAACAGTTTTTCCATCGTGTAAAACGAATAATTTCAACCAGTGTGAAAGTTATGGTCATTTCTACGTTCAGGGCAACCTAGGCTTCACCCTATGTCGTTGTTCCACCAGATCGAATAGTTAGGGCCTAAGAAGTGAACGCAAGAAGCATAAAATACAATATAAATACAACAGTTTTTCCATCATATAAAACGAGTAGTTGCAACCAGTATGAAAGTTGTGGTCATTTCTACTTTGCGGGCAACCTAGGCTTCACCCTAGGGCGTTGCTCCAAAGATTGAATAGTTAGCGCCTAAGAAGTGAACGCCAGAAGCATAAAATACAATATAAATACAACAGTTTTTCTATCATATAAAACGAATAATTGCAACCAGTATGAAAGCTATGGTCATTTCTACTTTACGGGCAATCTAGGCTACACCCTAGGGCGTTGCTCCACCAGATCGAATAGTTAGTGGCTTAGATGTCAACGCCAGAAGCATAAAATACAATAAAAATACAACAGTTTTTCCATCGTATAAAACGAATAATTGCAACCAGTATGAAATTATGGTCATTTCTACTTTCCGAGCAACCTAGGCTTCAACCCTAGGGCGTTGCACCAACAGATTGAATAGTTAGGGCCTTAGAAGTCAACGCCGGAAGCATAAAATGCAATAAAAATACAACAGTTTTTCCATCGTATAAAAGGATTAATTGCAACCAGTTTGATAGTGATGGTCATTTCTACGTTCCGGGCAACGTAGGCTTCACTCTAGGGCGTTGTTCCACCAGATCGAACACTTAGGGCTTAAGAAGGCACCGCCAGAAGCATAAAATACGGTATAAATACAACAGCATTTCCATCGTATAAAACGAATAATTGCTACCGGTGTGAAAGCTATTTCCATTTCTACGTTCCGGGCAACCTAGGGTTCTCCACAGGGCGTTGTTCCACCGTATTGAATAGTTAGGGCCTACGAAGTCAGCGCCAGAAGCATAAAATACAATATGAATATAACAGTTTTTCCATTATATAAAACGAATAATAGCAATCAGTGTGAAAGTTATGGTCATTTCTAAGTTCCGGGCAACCTAGGCTTCACACTAGGACGTCGCTCCAACAGATTGAATAGTTAGGGCCTTAGAAGTCAACGCCCGACGCATAAAATGCAATAAAAATGCAACAGTTTTTCCATCGTATAAAAGGATTATTTGCAACCAGTTTGAAAGTGATGGTCATTTCTACATTCCGGGCAACCTAGGCTTCACCCTAGGGCGTTGTTCCACCAGATGGAATAGTTAGGGCATAAGAAGTCAACGCCAGAAGCATAAAATACGGTATAAATACAACAGCTTTTCCATCGTATAAAACGTATAATAGCAACCAGTGTGAAAGTTATGGGCATTTCTACGTTCCGGGCAACCTAGGCTTCCCTCTACGGCGTTGTTCCACCAGTTCGAATAGTTGGGGCCTTAGAAGTCAATGCCCGAAGCATAAAATGCAATAAAAATACAACAGTTTTTCCATCATATAACAGGAATATTTGCAACCAGTTTGAAAGTGATGGTAATTGCTACGTTCCGGGCAACTTAGGCTTCACACTAGGGCGTTGCTCCACCAGATCGATTAGTTAGTGCCTTAGAAGTCAATGCCAGAAGCATAAAATACAATATAAATACAACAGTTTTTCCATCGTATAAAACGAATAATTGCAACCAGTATGAAAGATAACGTCATTTCTACTTTCCGGGCAACCTAGGCTTCACCCTAGGGCGTTGCTCCAACAGATTGAATAGTTAGGGCCTTAGAAGTCAACGCCGGAAGCATAAAATGCAATAAAAATACAAGAGTTTTTCCATCGTATAAAAGGATTAATTGCAACCAGTTTGAAAGTGATGGCCATTTCTACGTTCCGGGCAACCTAGGCTTCACTCTAGGGCGTTGCTCCACCAGATCGAATAACTAGGGCCTTAGAAGTCAACGCCAGAAGCATAAAATACAATATAAATACAACAGTTTTTCCATCGCATAAAACCAATAATTGCAACCAGTATGAAAGTTATGGTCATTTCTACTTTACGGGCAACCTAGGCTTCACCCTAGGGCGTTGCTTCAACAGATTGAATATTTAGGGCCTTAGAAGTCAACGCCCGAAGCATAAAATACAAAATAAATAGAACAGTTTTTCCATCGTATAAAACGAATAATTGCTACCGGTGTGAAAGTTATGGTCATTTCTACGTTCCGGGCAACCTAGGCTTTACCATAGGGCGTTGTTCCACCAGATGGAATAGTTAGGGCATAAGAAGTCAACGCCAGAAGCATAAAATACAATATAAATACAACAGTTTTTCAATCGTATAAAACGAATAATTGCAACCAGTATGAAAGTTATGGTCATTTCTACTTTCCGGGCAACCTAGGCTTCACACTATGGCGTCGCTCCAACAGATTGAATAGTTAGGGCCTTAGAAGTCAACGCCCGACGCATAAAATGCAATAAAAATGCAACAGTTTTTCCATCGTATAAAAGGATTAATTGCAACCAGTTTGAAAGTGATGGTCATTTCTATGTTCCGGGCAACCTAGGCTTCACCCTAGGGCGTTGTTCCACCAGATGGAGTAGTTAGGGCATAAGAAGTCAACGCCCGACGCATAAAATGCAATAAAAATGCAACAGTTTTTCCATCGTATAAAAGGATTAATTGCAACCAGTTTGAAAGTGATGGTCATTTCTACGTTCCGGGCAACAGAGGCTTCACCCTTGGGCGTTGTTCCACCAGATGGAATAGTTAGGGCATAAGAAGTGTACGCCAGAAGCATAAAAGACGATATAAGTGCAACAGTTTTTCCACCGTATAAAATGTATAATTGCAAACATTGCGAAAGTAATGGTCATTTCTACGTTCCGGGCAACCTAGGCGTCACTCTAGTGCGTTGCTCCACCACATCTAATAGCTACGGCCTTAGACGTCAACGACAGAAGCATAAAATACAATATAAATAGAACAGTTTTTCCATCATATAAAACGAATAATTGCAACCAGTATGAAAGCTATGGTCATTTCTACTTTACGGGCAACCTAGGCTACACCCTAGGGCGTTGCTCCTACAGATTGAATAGTTAGGGCTTTAGAAGTCAATGCCCGAAGCATAAAATGCAATAAAAATACAACAGTTTTTCCATCATATAACAGGAATATTTGCAACCAGTTTGAAAGTGATGGTAATTGCTACGTTCCGGGCAACTTAGGCTTCACACTAGGGCGTTGCTCCACCAGATCGATTAGTTAGTGCCTTAGAAGTCAATGTCAGAAGCATAAAATACAATATATATGCAACAGTTTTTCCATCGTATTAAACGAATAATTGCAACCAGTATGAAAGATAACGTCATTTCTACTTTCCGGGCAACCTAGGCTTCACCCTAGGGCGTTGCTCCAACAGATTGAATAGTTAGGGCCTTAGAAGTCAACGCCGGAAGCCTAAAATGCAATGAAAATACAAGAGTTTTTCCATCGTATAAAAGGATTAATTGCAACCAGTTTGAAAGTGATGGCCATTTCTACGTTCCGGGCAACCTAGGCTTCACTCTAGGGCGTTGCTCCACCAGGTCGAATAACTAGGGCCTTAGAAGTCAACGCCAGAGGCATAAAATACAATATAAATACAACAGTTTTTCCATCGCATAAAACGAATAATTGCAACCAGTATGAAAGTTATGGTCATTTCTATTTTCCGGGCAACCTAGGCTTCACCCAAGGGCGTTGCTTCAACAGATTGAATATTTAGGTCCTTAGAAGTCAACACCCGAAGCATAAAATACAAAATAAATATAACAGTTTTTCCATCGTATAAAACGAATAATTGCTACCGGTGTGAAAGTTATGGTCATTTCTACGTTCCGGGCAACCTAGGCTTTACCATAGGGCGTTGTTCCACCAGATGGAATAGTTAGGGCATAAGAAGTCAACGCCAGAAGCATAAAATACAATATAAATACAACAGTTTTTCAATCGTATAAAACGAATAATTGCAACCAGTATGAAAGTTATGGTCATTTCTACTTTCCGGGCAACCTAGGCTTCACACTAGGGCGTCGCTCCAACAGATTAAATAGTTAGGGACTTAGAAGTCAACGCCCGACGCATAAAATGCAATAAAAATGGAACAGTTTTTCCATCGTATAAAAGGATTAATTGCAACCAGTTTGAAAGTGATGGTCATTTCTACGTTCCGGGCAACCTAGGCTTCACCCTAGGGCGTTGTTCCACCAGATGGAGTAGTTAGGGCATAAGAATTCAACGCCCGACGCATAAAATGCAAAAAAATGCAACAGTTTTTCCATCGTATAAAAGGATTAATTGCAACCAGTTTGAAAGTGATGGTCATTTCTACGTTCCGGGCAACCTAGGCTTCACCCTAGGGCGTTGGTCCACCAGATGGAATAGTTAGGGCATAAGAAGTCAACGGCAGAAGCATAAAATACAATATAAATATAAAAGTTTTTCCAACGTATAAAACGAATAATAGCAACCAGTGTGAAAGTTATGGTCATCTCTACGTTCCGGGCAACCTAGGCTTCACCCTAGGGCGTTGCTCCAACAGATCGAATAGTTAGTGCCTTAGCAGTCAACGGCCGAAGCATAAAATACAAAATAAATAGAACTGTTTTTCCATTGTATAAAACGAATAATTGCTACCGGTGTGAAAGTTATTTCCATTTCTACGTTCCGGGCAACCTAGGCTTCACCCTAGGGCGTTGTTCCACCAGATGGAATAGTTAGGGCGTAAGAAGTCAACGCCAGAAGCATAAAAGACGATATAAGTACTACAGTTTTTCCATCGTATAAAATGTATAATTGCAAACATTGCGAATGTAATGGTCATTTCTACGTTCCGGGCAACCTAGGCGTCACTCTAGTGCGTTGCTCCACCACATCTAATAGCTACGGCCTTAGACGTCAACGACAGAAGCATAAAATACAATATAAATACAACAGTTTTTCCATCATATAAAACGAATAATTGCAGCCAGTATGAAAGCTATGGTCATTTCTACTTTACGGGCAACCTAGGCTACACCCTAGGGCGTTGCTCCTACAGATTGAATAGTTAGGGCCTTAGAAGTCAACGCCGGAAGCATAAAATGCAATAAAAATACAAGAGTTTTTGCATCGTATAAAAGGATTAATTGCAACCAGTTTGAAAGTGATGGCCATTTCTACGTTCCGGGCAACCTAGGCTTCACTCTAGGGCGTTGCTCCTCCAGATCGAATAACTAGGGCCTCAGAAGTCAACGCCAGAAGCATAAAATACAATATAAATACAACAGTTTTTCCATCGTATAAAAGGATTAATTGCAACCAGTTTGAAAGTGATGGTCATTTCTACGTTCCGGGCAACCTAGGCTTCACCCTAGGGCGTTGTTCCACCAGATGGAGTAGTTAGGGCATAAGAAGTCAACGCCCGACGCATAAAATGCAATAAAAATGCAACAGTTTTTCCATCGTATAAAAGGATTAATTGCAACCAGTTTGAAAGTGATGGTCATTTCTACGTTCCGGGCAACCTAGGCTTCACTCTAGGGCGTTGCTCCACCAGGTCGAATAACTAGGGCCTTAGAAGTCAACGCCAGAGGCATAAAATACAATATAAATACAACAGTTTTTCCATCGCATAAAACGAATAATTGCAACCAGTATGAAAGTTATGGTCATTTCTATTTTCCGGGCAACCTAGGCTTCACCCAAGGGCGTTCTTTCAACAGATTGAATATTTAGGTCCTTAGAAGTCAACACCCGAAGCATAAAATACAAAATAAATATAACAGTTTTTCCATCGTATAAAACGAATAATTGCTACCGGTGTGAAAGTTATGGTCATTTCTACGTTCCGGGCAACCTAGGCTTTACCATAGGGCGTTGTTCCACCAGATGGAATAGTTAGGGCATAAGAAGTCAACGCCAGAAGCATAAAATACAATATAAATACAACAGTTTTTCAATCGTATAAAACGAATAATTGCAACCAGTATGAAAGTTATGGTCATTTCTACTTTCCGGGCAACCTAGGCTTCACACTAGGGCGTCGCTCCAACAGATTAAATAGTTAGGGACTTAGAAGTCAACGCCCGACGCATAAAATGCAATAAAAATGGAACAGTTTTTCCATCGTATAAAAGGATTAATTGCAACCAGTTTGAAAGTGATGGTCATTTCTACGTTCCGGGCAACCTAGGCTTCACCCTAGGGCGTTGTTCCACCAGATGGAGTAGTTAGGGCATAAGAATTCAACGCCCGACGCATAAAATGCAAAAAAATGCAACAGTTTTTCCATCGTATAAAAGGATTAATTGCAACCAGTTTGAAAGTGATGGTCATTTCTACGTTCCGGGCAACCTAGGCTTCACCCTAGGGCGTTGGTCCACCAGATGGAATAGTTAGGGCATAAGAAGTCAACGGCAGAAGCATAAAATACAATATAAATATAAAAGTTTTTCCAACGTATAAAACGAATAATAGCGACCAGTGTGAAAGTTATGGTCATCTCTACGTTCCGGGCAACCTAGGCTTCACCCTAGGGCGTTGCTCCAACAGATCGAATAGTTAGTGCCTTAGCAGTCAACGGCCGAAGCATAAAATACAAAATAAATAGAACTGTTTTTCCATTGTATAAAACGAATAATTGCTACCGGTGTGAAAGTTATTTCCATTTCTACGTTCCGGGCAACCTAGGCTTCACCCTAGGGCGTTGTTCCACCAGATGGAATAGTTAGGGCGTAAGAAGTCAACGCCAGAAGCATAAAAGACGATATAAGTACTACAGTTTTTCCATCGTATAAAATGTATAATTGCAAACATTGCGAATGTAATGGTCATTTCTACGTTCCGGGCAACCTAGGCGTCACTCTAGTGCGTTGCTCCACCACATCTAATAGCTACGGCCTTAGACGTCAACGACAGAAGCATAAAATACAATATAAATACAACAGTTTTTCCATCATATAAAACGAATAATTGCAGCCAGTATGAAAGCTATGGTCATTTCTACTTTACGGGCAACCTAGGCTACACCCTAGGGCGTTGCTCCTACAGATTGAATAGTTAGGGCCTTAGAAGTCAACGCCGGAAGCATAAAATGCAATAAAAATACAAGAGTTTTTGCATCGTATAAAAGGATTAATTGCAACCAGTTTGAAAGTGATGGCCATTTCTACGTTCCGGGCAACCTAGGCTTCACTCTAGGGCGTTGCTCCTCCAGATCGAATAACTAGGGCCTCAGAAGTCAACGCCAGAAGCATAAAATACAATATAAATACAACAGTTTTTCCATCGTATAAAAGGATTAATTGCAACCAGTTTGAAAGTGATGGTCATTTCTACGTTCCGGGCAACCTAGGCTTCACCCTAGGGCGTTGTTCCACCAGATGGAGTAGTTAGGGCATAAGAAGTCAACGCCCGACGCATAAAATGCAATAAAAATGCAACAGTTTTTCCATCGTATAAAAGGATTAATTGCAACCAGTTTGAAAGTGATGGTCATTTCTACGTTCCGGGCAACAGAGGCTTCACCCTAGGGCGTTGTTCCACCAGATGGAATAGTTAGGGCATAAGAAGTCAACGCCAGAAGCATAAAAGACGATATAAGTGCAACAGTTTTTCCACCGTATAAAATGTATAATTGCAAACATTGCGAAAGTAATGGTCATTTCTACGTTCCGGGCAACCTAGGCGTCACTCTAGTGCGTTGCTCCACCACATCTAATAGCTACGGCCTTAGACGTCAACGACAGAAGCATAAAATACAATATAAATAGAACAGTTTTTCCATCATATAAAACGAATAATTGCAACCAGTATGAAAGCTATGGTCATTTCTACTTTACGGGCATCCTACGCTACACCCTAGGGCGTTGCTCCTACAGATTGAATAGTTAGGGCTTTAGAAGTCAATGCCCGAAGCATAAAATGCAATAAAAATACAACAGTTTTTCCATCATATAACAGGAATATTTGCAACCAGTTTGAAAGTGATGGTAATTGCTACGTTCCGGGCAACTTAGGCTTCACACTAGGGCGTTGCTCCACCAGATCGATTAGTTAGTGCCTTAGAAGTCAATGCCAGAAGCATAAAATACAATATATATGCAACAGTTTCTCCATCGTATTAAACGAATAATTGCAACCAGTATGAAAGATAACGTCATTTCTACTTTCCGGGCAACCTAGGCTTCACCCTAGGGCGTTGCTCCAACAGATTGAATAGTTAGGGCCTTAGAAGTCAACGCCGGAAGCCTAAAATGCAATAAAAATACAAGAGTTTTTCCATCGTATAAAAGGATTAATTGCAACCAGTTTGAAAGTGATGGCCATTTCTACGTTCCGGGCAACCTAGGCTTCACTCTAGGGCGTTGCTCCACCAGGTCGAATAACTAGGGCCTTAGAAGTCAACGCCAGAGGCATAAAATACAATATAAATACAACAGTTTTTCCATCGCATAAAACGAATAATGGCAACCAGTATGAAAGTTATGGTCATTTCTATTTTCCGGGCAACCTAGGCTTCACCCAAGGGCGTTGCTTCAACAGATTGAATATTTAGGTCCTTAGAAGTCAACACCCGAAGCATAAAATACAAAATAAATATAACAGTTTTTCCATCGTATAAAACGAATAATTGCTACCGGTGTGAAAGTTATGGTCATTTCTACGTTCCGGGCAACCTAGGCTTTACCATAGGGCGTTGTTCCACCAGATGCAATAGTTAGGGCATAAGAAGTCAACGCCAGAAGCATAAAATACAATATAAATACAACAGTTTTTCAATCGTATAAAACGAATAATTGCAACCAGTATGAAAGTTATGGTCATTTCTACTTTCCGGGCAACCTAGGCTTCACACTAGGCCGTCGCTCCAACAGATTAAATAGTTAGGGACTTAGAAGTCAACGCCCGACGCATAAAATGCAATAAAAATGGAACAGTTTTTCCATCGTATAAAAGGATTAATTGCAACCAGTTTGAAAGTGATGGTCATTTCTACGTTCCGGGCAACCTAGGCTTCACCCTAGGGCGTTGTTCCACCAGATGGAGTAGTTAGGGCATAAGAATTCAACGCCCGACGCATAAAATGCAAAAAAATGCAACAGTTTTTCCATCGTATAAAAGGATTAATTGCAACCAGTTTGAAAGTGATGGTCATTTCTACGTTCCGGGCAACCTAGGCTTCACCCTAGGGCGTTGGTCCACCAGATGGAATAGTTAGGGCATAAGAAGTCAACGGCAGAAGCATAAAATACAATATAAATATAAAAGTTTTTCCAACGTATAAAACGAATAATAGCAACCAGTGTGAAAGTTATGGTCATCTCTACGTTCCGGGCAACCTAGGCTTCACCCTAGGGCGTTGCTCCAACAGATCGAATAGTTAGTGCCTTAGCAGTCAACGGCCGAAGCATAAAATACAAAATAAATAGAACTGTTTTTCCATTGTATAAAACGAATAATTGCTACCGGTGTGAAAGTTATTTCCATTTCTACGTTCCGGGCAACCTAGGCTTCACCCTAGGGCGTTGTTCCACCAGATGGAATAGTTAGGGCGTAAGAAGTCAACGCCAGAAGCATAAAAGACGATATAAGTGCTACAGTTTTTCCATCGTATAAAATGTATAATTGCAAACATTGCGAATGTAATGGTCATTTCTACGTTCCGGGCAACCTAGGCGTCACTCTAGTGCGTTGCTCCACCACATCTAATAGCTACGGCCTTAGACGTCAACGACAGAAGCATAAAATACAATATAAATACAACAGTTTTTCCATCATATAAAACGAATAATTGCAGCCAGTATGAAAGCTATGGTCATTTCTACTTTACGGGCAACCTAGGCTACACCCTAGGGCGTTGCTCCTACAGATTGAATAGTTAGGGCCTTAGAAGTCAACGCCGGAAGCATAAAATGCAATAAAAATACAAGAGTTTTTGCATCGTATAAAAGGATTAATTGCAACCAGTTTGAAAGTGATGGCCATTTCTACGTTCCGGGCAACCTAGGCTTCACTCTAGGGCGTTGCTCCACCAGATCGAATAACTAGGGCCTCAGAAGTCAACGCCAGAAGCATAAAATACAATATAAATACAACAGTTTTTCCAACGTATAAAACGAATAATTGCAACCAGTATGAAAGTTATGGTCATTTCTACGTTTCGGGCAACCTAGGCTTCACTCTATGGCGTTCTTCCACTACATCGAATAGCAACAGCCTCAGAAGTCAACGCCTGAAGCATAAAATACAAAAAAAATACAACAGTCTTTCCGTCCTATAACAGGAATAATTGCAACCCGTGTGAAAGTGATGGTCATTTGTACGTTCCTGGCAACCTAGGCTTCACTCTAGGGCGTTGTTCCACCAGATCGAATTGTTAGGGCCTAAGAAGCCAACGCCAGAAGCATAAGATACAATATAAATATAACAGTTTTTCCATCGTATAGAACGAATAATAGCAACCAGTGTGAAAGTTATGGTCACTTCTATGTTCCGGGCAACCTAGGCATCACTCTAGGGCGTTCTTCCACCAGATTGAATAGTTAGGGCCTAAGAAATCGACGCCAGAAGCATAAAATACAATATAAATATAACAGTTTTTCCATCGTATAAAACAAATAATTTCAACCAGTGTGAATGTTATGGCCATTTCTACATTCCGAGCAGCCTAGGCTACACTCTAGAGCATTGATCCACCACATCGAATAGCTACGGCCTTAGAAGTCAACGCCAGAAGCATAAGATACAGTATAAATACAACAGTTTTTCCATTGTATAGCATGACCAATTGCAACCAGTGCGAAAGTAACGATCATTTCGACGTTTCGGGCATCCTAGAGCTAACTCTGAGGCGTTGCTCCACCAGATCGAAGAGTTAGGGTCTAAGAAGTCAACACCGGAAGCATAAAATACAATATAAAAACAACAGCTTTTCCATCGTAGAAAACGAATAATTGCAACCTGTGTGAAGGTTATGGTCATATCTAAGTTCCGGGCAACCTAGGCTTCACCCTAGGGCGTCGCTCCAACAGTTTCAATAGTTAGGGCCTTAGAAGTCAACGCCCGACGGATAAAATGCAATAAAAATGCAACGGTTTTTCCACAGTATAAAAGGATTAATTGCAACCAGTTTGAATGTGATGGTCATTTCTACGTTCCGGGCAACCTAGGCTTCACCCTAGGGCGTTATTCCACCAGATGGAATAGTTAGGGCATAAGATGTCAACGCCAGAAGCATAAAATACGGTACAAATACAACAGCTTTTCCATCGTATAGAACGAATAATAGCAACCAGTGTGAAAGTTATGGGCATTTCTACGTTCCGGGCAACCTAGGCTTCACTCTACGGCGTTGTTCCACCAGATCGAATAGTTAGGGCCTAAGAAGTGAACGCCAGCAGCATAAAATACAATATAAATACAACAGTTCTTACATCATATAAAACGAATAATTGCAACCAGTATGAAAGTTATGGTCATTTCTGCGTTCCGGGCAACCTAGGCTTCACTCTATGGCGTTCTTCCACCACATCGAATAGCTGCGGCCACAGAAGTCAACGCCTGAAGCATAAAATACAATATAAATACAACAGTTTTTCCATCGCATAAAACGAATAATTGCAACCAGTATGAAAGTTACGGTCATTTCTACTTTCCGGGCAACCTAGGCTTCACCCTAGGGCGTTGCTTCAACAGATTGAATATTTAGGGCCTTAGAAGTCAACGCCCGAAGCATAAAATACAAAATAAATCGAACAGTTTTTCCATCGTATAAAACGGATAATTGCTACCGGTGTGAAAGTTATGGACATTTCTACGTTCCGGGCAACCTAGGCTTTACCATAGGGCGTTGTTCCACCAGATGGAATAGTTAGGGCATATGAAGTCAACGCCAGAAGCATAAAATACAATATAAACACAACAGTTTTTCCATCGTATAAAACGAATAATTGCTACCAGTATGGAAGTGATGGTCATTTCTACGTTCCGGGCAACCTAGGCCTCACTCTAGGGCGTTGTTCCACCAGATTGAATAGTTAGGGCCTAAGAAATCAACGCCAGAAGTATAAAATACATTATAAATATAACAGTTTTTCCATCGTATAAAACGAATAATTTCAACCAGTGTGAATGTTATGGTCATTTCTACATTCCGAGCAACCTAGGCTACACTCTAGAGCGTTGATCCACCACATCGAATAGCTACGGCCTCAGAAGTCAACGCCAGAAGCATAAAATACAATATAAGTACAACAGTTTTTCCATCGTATAAAATGAATAATTGCAAACATTGCGAAAGTAATGGTCATTCCACGTTCCGGGCAACCTAGGCGTCACTCTAGTGCGTTGCTCCACCACATCTAATAGCTACGGCCTCAGACGTCAACGACAGAAGCATAAAATACAATAAAGATGCAACAGCTTTTCCATCGTATAAAACGAATAATTGCACCCAGTGTGAAAGTTATTGTCATTTCTACTTTCCGCGCATCCTAGGCTTCACCCTAGGGCGTTGCTCCAACAGATTGAATAGTTAGGACCTTAGAAGTCAATGCCCGAAGCATAAAATGCATTAAAAATACAACAGTTTTTCCATCATATAACAGGAATAATTGCAACCAGTTTGAAAGTGATGATCATTTCTACGTTCCGGGCAACCTAGGCTTCACTCTAGGGCGGTGCTCCACCAGATCGAATAGTTAGGGCCTTAGAAGTCAACGCCCGAAGCATAAAATGCAATAAAAATACAACAGTGTTTCCATCATATAACAGGAATAATTGCAACCAGTTTGAAAGTGATGTCCAATTCTACGTTCCGCGCAACCTAGGCTTTACTCCAGGGCGTTGCTCCACCAGATCGAAAAGTTACGGCCTAAGAAGTCAACGCCAGAGGCATAAAATGCGATATAAATACAACAGCTTTTCCATCGTATGAAACGAATAATTGCAACCAGTGTGAAACTTATGGTCATTTCTACGTTCCGGGCAACCTAGGCTTCACTCTACGGCGGTGCTCCAACAGATCAAACAGTTAGGGCCTCAGAAGTCAACGCCAGAAGCTTAAATACAATATAAATATAACAGTTTTTCCATCGTATAAAACGAATAATAGCAACCAGTGTGAAAGTTATGGTCATTTCTACGTTCCGGGCAACCTAGGCATCACTCTACGGCGGTGCTCCACCAGATCAAACACTTAGGGCCTTAGAAGTCAACGCCCGAAGCATAAAATACAAAATAAATAGAACGGATTTTCCATTGTATAAAACGAATAATTGCTGCCAGTGTAAAAGTTATGGTCATTTCTACGTTCCGGGCAACCTAGGCGTCACCCTAGTGCATTGTACCACCAGATCCTATAGTTAGGGCCTAAGAAGTGAACGCCAGAAGCATAAAATACAATATAAATACAACAGTTTTTCCATCGTATAAAACGAATAATTGCAACCAGTATGAAACTTATGGTCCTTTCTACGTACCGGGCAACCTAGGCTTCACTCTAGGGCGTTGCTCTACCAGATCGAATAGGTAGGGCCCTAGAAGTCAACGCCCGAAGCATAAAATACAAAATAAATACAACAGTTTTTCCATCGTATAAAACGAATAATTGCTACCAGTGTGAAAGTTATGGTCATTTCTACTTTCCGGGCAACCTAGGCTTCACCCTAGGGAGTTGTTCCACCAGATGGAATAGTTAGGGCCTAAGAACTCAACGCCAGAAGCATAAAATACGATATAAATAAAACAGCTTTTCCATCGTATAAAACAAATAATTGCAACCAGTTTGATAGTGATGGTCATTTCTACGTACCGGGCAACCTAGGCTTCACTCTAGGTCGTTGCTCCACCAGATCGAATAGTTAGGGCCTTAGAAGTCATCGCCCGAAGCATAAAATATAAAATAAATAGAACAGTTTTTCCATCGTATAAAACGAATAATTGCTACCAGTGTGAAAGTTATGGTCATTTCTACTTTCCGGGCAACCTAGACTTCACCCTAGGGCGTTGTTCCACCAGATGGAATAGTTTGGGCCTAAGAAGTCAACGCCAGAAGCATAAAATACGATATAAATACAACAGATTTTCCATCGTTTAAAACGAATAATTGCAACCAGTATGAAAGTTATGGTCATTTCTACGTTCCGGGCAACCTAGGCTTCACCCTAGGGCGTTGCTCCAACAGATTGAATATTCAGGGCCTTAGAAGTCAATGCGCGAAGCATAAAATACGATAAAGATGCAACAGTTTTTCCATCGTATAAAACAAATAATTGCAACCAGTGTGAAAGCTATGGTCATTTCTACATTCCGAGCAACCTAGGCTTCACTCTAGGGCGTTGCTCCACCAGACCGAATAGTTAGGTCCTTAGAAGTCAACGCCCGAAGCATAAAATACAAAATAAATAATACAGTTTTTCCATCGTATAAAACGAAAAATTGCAAACAGTGTGAAAGATATGGACATTTCTACGATCCGGGCTACCTAGGCTTCACTCTATGGCGTTCTTCCACCACATCGAATAGCAACGGCCTCAGAAGTCAACGTCAGAAGCTTAAATACAATATAAATATAACAGTTTTTCCATCTTATAAAACGAATAATAGCAACCAGTGTGAAAGTTATGGTCATTTCTACGTTCCGGGCAACCTAGGCTTCACTCTACGGCGGTGCTCCAACAGATCAAACAGTTAGGGCCTCAGAAGTCAACGCCAGAAGCTTAAATACAATATAAATATAACAGTTTTTCCATCGTATAAAGCGAATAATAGCAACCAGTGTGAAAGTTATGGTCATTTCTACGTTCCGGGCAACCTAGGCTTCACTCTACGGCGGTGCTCCACCAGATCAAACACTTAGGGCCTTAAAAGTCAACGCCAGAAGCATAAAATACGATATAAATACAACAGATTTTCCATCGTATAAAACGAATAATTGCAACCAGTATGAATGTTATGGTCATTTCTACGTTCCGGGCAACCTAGGCTTCACCCTAGGGCGTTGCTCCAACAGATTGAATAGTTAGGTCCTTAGAAGTCAACGCCAGAAGAATAAAATACGATAAAGATGCAACAATTTTTCCATCGTATAAAACGAATAATTGCAACCAGTGTGAAAGCTATGGTCATTTCTACGTTCCGGGCAATCTAGGCTGCACTCTAGGGCGTTGCTCCACCAGATCGAATAGTTAGGGCCTTAGAAGTCAACGCCCGAAGCATAAAATACAAAATAAATAGAACGGTTTTTCCATTGTATAAAACGAATAATTGCTGCCAGTGTAAAAGTTATGGTCATTTCTACGTTCCGGGCAACCTAGGCGTCACCCTAGTGCGTTGTACCACCAGATCGAATAGTTAGGGCCTAAGAAGTGAACGCCAGAAGCATAAAATACAATATAAATACAACAGTTTTTCCATCGTATAAAACGAATAATTGCAACCAGTATGAAACTTATGGTCCTTTCTACGTACCGGGCAACCTAGGCTTCACTCTAGGGCGTTGCTCTACCAGATCGAATAGTTAGGGCCCTAGAAGTCAACGCCCGAAGCATAAAATACAAACTAAATACAACAGTTTTTCCATCGTATAAAACGAATAATTGCTACCAGTGTGAAAGTTATGGTCATTTCTACCTTCCGGGCAACCTAGGCTTCACCCTAGGGAGTTGTTCCACCAGATAGAATAGTTAGGGCCTAATAAGTCAACGCCAGAAGCATAAAATACGATATAAATACAACAGCTTTTCCATCGTATAAAACAAATAATTGCAACCAGTTTGATAGTGATGGTCATTTCTACGTACCGGGCAACCTAGGCTTCACTCTAGGGCGTTGCTCCACCAGATCGAATAGTTAGGGCCTTAGAAGTCATCGCCCGAAGCATAAAATATAAAATAAATAGAACAGTTTTTCCATCGTATAAAACGAATAATTGCTACCAGTGTGAAAGTTATGGTCATTTCTACTTTCCGGGCAACCTAGACTTCACCCTAGGGCGTTGTTCCACCAGATGGAATAGTTTGGGCCTAAGAAGTCAACGCCAGAAGCATAAAATACGATATAAATACAACAGATTTTCCATCGTATAAAACGAATAATTGCAACCAGTGTGAAAGCTATGGTCATTTCTACATTCCGAGCAACCTAGGCTTCACTCTAGGGCGTTGCTCCACCAGACCGAATAGTTAGGTCCTTAGAAGTCAACGCCAGAAGAATAAAATACGATATAAATACAACAGCTTTTCCATCGTATAAAAGGAATAATTGCAAACAGTGTGAAAGTAATGGTCATTTCTACGTTCCGGGCAATCTAGGCTGCACTCTAGGGCGTTGCTCCACCAGATCGAATAGTTAGGGCCTTAGAAGTCAACGCCCGAAGCATAAAATACAAAATAAATAGAACGGTTTTTCCATTGTATAAAACGAATAATTGCTGCCAGTGTAAAAGTTATGGTCATTTCTACGTTCCGGGCAACCTAGGCGTCAGCCTAGTGCGTTGTACCACCAGATCGAATAGTTAGGGCCTAAGAAGTGAACGCCAGAAGCATAAAATACAATATAAATACAACAGTTTTTCCATCGTATAAAACGAATAATTGCAACCAGTATGAAACTTATGGTCCTTTCTACGTACCGGGCAACCTAGGCTTCACTCTAGGGCGTTGCTCTACCAGATCGAATAGTTAGGGCCTTAGAAGTCAACGCCCGAAGCATAAAATACAAAATAAATACAACAGTTTTTCCATCGTATAAAACGAATAATTGCTACCAGTGTGAAAGTTATGGTCATTTCTACTTTCCGAGCAACCTAGGCTTCACCCTAGGGCGTTGTTCCACCAGATGGAATAGTTAGGGCCTAAGAAGTCAACGCCAGAAGCATAAAATACGATATAAATACAACAGCTTTTCCATCGTATAAAACAAATAATTGCAACCAGTTTGATAGTGATGGTCATTTCTACGTACCGGGCAACCTAGGCTTCACTCTAGGGCGTTGCTCCACCAGATCGAATAGTTAGGGACTTAGAAGTCATCGCCCGAAGCATAAAATATAAAATAAATAGAACAGTTTTTCCATCGTATAAAACGAATAATTGCTACCAGTGTGAAAGTTATGGTCATTTCTACTTTCCGGGCAACCTAGACTTCACCCTAGGGCGTTGTTCCACCAGATGGAATAGTTTGGGCCTAAGAAGTCAACGCCAGAAGCATAAAATACGATATAAATACAACAGATTTTCCATCGTATAAAACGAATAATTGCAACCAGTATGAAAGTTATGGTCATTTCTACGTTCCGGGCAACCTAGGCTTCACCCTAGGGCGTTGCTCCAACAGATTGAATATTCAGGGCCTTAGAAGTCAATGCGCGAAGCATAAAATACGATAAAGATGCAACAGTTTTTCCATCGTATAAAACAATTAATTGCAAACAGTGTGAAAGCTATGGTCATTTCTACATTCCGAGCAACCTAGGCTTCACTCTAGGGCGTTGCTCCACCAGACCGAATAGTTAGGTCCTTAGAAGTCAACGCCCGAAGCATAAAATACAAAATAAATAATACAGTTTTTCCATCGTATAAAACGAAAAATTGCAAACAGTGTGAAAGATATGGACATTTCTACGATCCGGGCTACCTAGGCTTCACTCTATGGCGTTCTTCCACCACATCGAATAGCAACGGCCTCAGAAGTCAACGTCAGAAGCTTAAATACAATATAAATATAACAGTTTTTCCATCTTATAAAACGAATAATAGCAACCAGTGTGAAAGTTATGGTCATTTCTACGTTCCGGGCAACCTAGGCTTCACTCTACGGCGGTGCTCCAACAGATCAAACAGTTAGGGCCTCAGAAGTCAACGCCAGAAGCTTAAATACAATATAAATATAACAGTTTTTCCATCGTATAAAGCGAATAATAGCAACCAGTGTGAAAGTTATGGTCATTTCTACGTTCCGGGCAACCTACGCTGCACTCTACGGCGGTGCTCCACCAGATCAAACACTTAGGGCCTTAGAAGTCAACGCCAGAAGCATAAAATACGATATAAATACAACAGATTTTCCATCGTATAAAACGAATAATTGCAACCAGTATGAAAGTTATGGTCATTTCTACGTTCCGGGCAACCTAGGCTTCACCCTAGGGCGTTGCTCCAACAGATTGAATAGTTAGGTCCTTAGAATTCAACGCCAGAAGAATAAAATACGATAAAGATGCAACAGTTTTTCCATCGTATAGAACGAATAATTGCAACCAGTGTGAAAGCTATGGTCATTTCTACGTTCCGGGCTGTCTAGGCTGCACTCTAGGGCGTTGCTCCACCAGATCGAATAGTTAGGGCCTTAGAAGTCAACGCCCGAAGCATAAAATACAAAATAAATAGAACGGTTTTTCCATTGTATAAAACGAATAATTGCTGCCAGTGTAAAAGTTATGGTCATTTCTACGTTCCGGGCAACCTAGGCGTCACCCTAGTGCGTTGTACCACCAGATCGAATAGTTAGGGCCTAAGAAGTGAACGCCAGAAGCATAAAATACAATATAAATACAACAGTTTTTCCATCGTATAAAACGAATAATTCCAACCAGTATGAAGCTTATGGTCCTTTCTACGTACCGGGCAATCTAGGCTTCACTCTAGGGCGTTGCTCTACCAGATCGAATAGTTAGGGCCTAAGAAGTCAACGCCAGAAGCATAAAATACGATATAAATACAACAGCTTTTCCATCGTATAAAACAAATAATTGCAACCAGTTTGATAGTGATGGTCATTTCTACGTACCGGGCAACCTAGGCTTCACTCTAGGGCGTTGCACCACCAGATCGAATAGTTAGGGCCTTAGAAGTCATCGCCCGAAGCATAAAATATAAAATAAATAGAACAGTTTTTCCATCGTATAAAACGAATAATTGCTACCAGTGTGAAAGTTATGGTCATTTCTACTTTCCGGGCAACCTAGACTTCACCCTAGGGCGTTGTTCCACCTGATGGAATAGTTTGGGCCTAAGAAGTCAACGCCAGAAGCATAAAATACGATATAAATACAACAGATTTTCCATCGTATAAAACGAATAATTGCAACCAGTATGAAAGTTATGGTCATTTCTACGTTCCGGGCAACCTAGGCTTCACCCTAGGGCGTTGCTCCAACAGATTGAATATTCAGGGCCTTAGAAGTCAATGCCCGAAGCATAAAATACGATAAAGATGCAACAGCTTTTCCATCGTATAACAGGAGTAATTGCAACCAGTGTGAAAGGGATTGTCATTTCTACGTTCTGGTCAACCTAGGCTTCACTCTATGGCGTTGTGCCACCAGGTCGAATTGTTAGGGCCTTTGAAGTCAACGCCTGAAATATAAAACACAAAACAAATTCAACAGTTTTTCCATCGTATAAAACGAATAATTGCAACCAGTGTGAAGGTAATGGTCTTTTGTACGTTCCGGTCAACCTAGGCTTCAATCTAGGTCGTTGTTCCACCAGATCGAACATTTAGGGCCTAAGAAGTCAACGCAAGAAGCATAAAATACAATATAAATACTACAGTTTGTCCATCGTATAAAACGAATAATTGCATCCAGTGTGAAAGTAATGGCCATTTCTACGTTCCGGGCAACCTAGGCGTCACTCTAGGACGTTGCTCCACCGGATCGAATAGTTAGGGCTTTAGAAGTCAACGCCAGAAGCATAAAATACAATATAAATACAGCAGTTTTTCCATCGTATAAAACGCATAATTGCATCCAATGTGAACGTAATGGCCACTTCTACGTTCCGGTCAACCTAGGCTTCACTCTAGGTCGTTGCTCCATCGGATCGAATAGTTAGCGCCTTAGAAGTCAAAGCTCGAAGCATAAAGTACAATAAAGATACAACAGTTTTTCAATCGCATAACAGGAGTAATTGCAGCCAGCGTGAAGGTTATGGTCATTTCTACGTTCCGGGCAATCTACGTTTCACTCTAGGTCGTTGCTCCACCAGATCGAATAGTTAGGGCCTAAGACGTCAACGCCAGAGGCATAAAATACAATATAAATACAACAGTTTTTCCATCGTATAAAACGAATAATTGCATCCAGTGTGAAAGCAATGGCCATTTCTACGTTCGGGGCAACCTAGGCGTCACTCTAGTGCGTTGCTCCAACAGATCGAATAGTTAGGGCATTAGAAGTCAACGCCCGATGCATAAAATACAATAAAGATACAACAGTTTTTCCATCGTATAACAGGAGCAATTGCAACCAGTGTGAAAGGGATGGTCATTTCTACGTTCCGGGCAACCTAGGATTCACTCTATGGCATTGTGCCACCAAATCGAATTGCTAGGACCTTTGAAGTCAACGCCAGAAATATAAAATACAAAACAAATACAGCAGTCTTTCCATCGTATAAAACGAATAATTGCAAACAGTGTGAAAGTTATGGTCATTTCTATTCTCCGGGCAACCTAGGCATCACTATAGGGCGTTGCTCCAACACATCGAATAGCTACGGCCTTAGAAGCCAACGTCAGAAGCATAAAATACAACATAAATACAACAGCTTGTCCAGCGTACAAATTGAATAATTGCAAACAGTGTGAAAGTAACGTTCATTTCTACGTTCCGGGCAACTTAGGCTTGACTCTAGGGCGTTGTCCCACCAGATCGAATAGTTGGGGCTTTAGAAGACAGCGCCGGAAGCATAAAATACAATATAGATACAAAAGTTTTTCCATCCTATAAAACGAATAATTGCAACCAATGTGAAAGTAATGGCCATTTCTACGTTCCGGGCTACCTAGGCTTCACTCTAGGGCGTTGCTCCACCAGATCGAATAGTTAGGGCCTTAGAAGTCAACGCCCGAAGCATAAAATACAATAAAGATACAACAACCTTTCCATCGTATAAAATGGATAATTGCAAACAGTGTGAAAGTAATGGTCACTTCTACATTCCGTGCAACCTAGGCTCCACTCTAGGGCGTTGCTCCACCAGATCGAATTGTTAGGGCCTAAGAAGTCAACGCCAGAAGCATAAAACACAATAAAAATACAACGGTTTTTCCATCGTATAAAACGAATAATTGCAAACAGTGTGAAAGTAATGGTCATTTCTACGTTCCGGGCAATCTAGGCTGCACTCTAGGGCGTTGCTCCACCAGATCGAATAGTTAGGGCCGTAGAAGTCAACGCCCGAAGCATAAAATACAAAATAAATAGAACGGTTTTTCCATTGTATAAAACGAATAATTGCTGCCAGTGTAAAAGTTATGGTCATTTCTACGTTCCGGGCAACCTAGGCGTCAGCCTAGTGCGTTGTACCACCAGATCGAATAGTTAGGGCCTAAGAAGTGAACGCCAGAAGCATATAATACAATATAAATACAACAGTTTTTCCATCGTATAAAACGAATAATTGCAACCAGTATGAAACTTATGGTCCTTTCTACGTACCGGGCAACCTAGGCTTCACTCTAGGGCGTTGCTCTACCAGATCGAATAGTTAGGGCCTTAGAAGTGAACGCCCGAAGCATAAAATACAAAATAAATACAACAGTTTTTCCATCGTATAAAACGAATAATTGCTACCAGTGTGAAAGTTATGGTCATTTCTACTTTCCGGGCAACCTAGGCTTCACCCTAGGGCGTTGTTCCACCAGATGGAATAGTTAGGGCCTAAGAAGTCAACGCCAGAAGCATAAAATACGATATAAATACAACAGCTTTTCCATCGTATAAAACAAATAATTGCAACCAGTTTGATAGTGATGGTCATTTCTACGTACCGGGCAACCTAGGCTTCACTCTAGGGCGTTGCTCCACCAGATCGAATAGTTAGGCCCTTAGAAGTCATCGCCCGAAGCATAAAATATAAAATAAATAGAACAGTTTTTCCATCGTATAAAACGAATAATTGCTACCAGTGTGAAAGTTATGGTCATTTCTACTTTCCGGGCAACCTAGACTTCACCCTAGGGCGTTGTTCCACCAGATGGAATAGTTTGGGCCTAAGAAGTCAACGCCAGAAGCATAAAATACGATATAAATACAACAGATTTTCCATCGTATAAAACGAATAATTGCAACCAGTATGAAAGTTATAGTCATTTCTACGTTCCGGGCAACCTAGGCTTCACCCTAGGGCGTTGCTCCAACAGATTGAATATTCAGGGCCTTAGAAGTCAATGCCCGAAGCATAAAATACGATAAAGATGCAACAGTTTTTCCATCGTATAAAACGAATAATTGCAACCAGTGTGAAAGCTATGGTCATTTCTACATTCCGAGCATCCTAGGCTTCACTCTGGGGCGTTGCTCCACCAGACCGAATAGTTAGGTCCTTAGAAGTCAACGCCCGAAGCATAAAATACAAAATAAATAATACAGTTTTTCCATCGTATAAAACGAAAAATTGCAAACAGTGTGAAAGATATGGACATTTCTACGATCCGGGCTACCTAGGCTTCACTCTATGGCGTTCTTCCACCACATCGAATAGCAACGGCCTCAGAAGTCAACGTCAGAAGCTTAAATACAATATAAATATAACAGTTTTTCCATGTTATAAAACGAATAATAGCAACCAGTGTGAAAGTCATGGTCATTTCTACGTTCCGGGCAACCTAGGCTTCACTCTACGGCGGTGCTCCAACAGATCAAACAGTTAGGGCCTCAGAAGTCAACGCCAGAAGCTTAAATACAATATAAATATAACAGTTTTTCCATCGTATAAAGCGAATAATAGCAACCAGTGTGAAAGTTATGGTCATTTCTACGTTCCGGGCAACCTAGGCTTCACTCTACGGCGGTGCTCCACCAGATCAAACACTTAGGGCCTTAGAAGTCAACGCCAGAAGCATAAAATACGATATAAATACAACAGATTTTCCATCGTATAAAACGAATAATTGCAACCAGTATGAAAGTTATGGTCATTTCTACGTTCCGGGCAACCTAGGCTTCACCCTAGGGCGTTGCTCCAACAGATTGAATATTCAGGGCCTTAGAAGTCAATGCCCGAAGCATAAAATACGATATAAATACAACAGATTTTCCATCGTATAAAACGAATAATTGCAACCAGTATGAAAGTTATGGTCATTTCTACATTCCGAGCAACCTAGGCTTCACTCTAGGGCATTGCTCCACCAGATCGAATAGTTAGGTCCTTAGAAGTAAACGCCAGCAGCATAAAATAGGATATAAATACAACAGCTTTTCCATCGTAAAGAAGGATTAATTGCAACCAGTTTGAAAGTGATGGTCATTTCTACGTTCCGAGCAAGCTAGGCGTCACTCTAGGGCGTTGCTCCACCAGACCGAATAGCTAGGGACTTAGAATTCATCGCGAAAAGCATAAAATACAATTAAAATACAACAGTTTTTCCATCTTATAACAGGAGTAATTGCAACCAGTGTGAAAGGGATGGGCATTTCTACGTTCAGGGCAACCTAGGCTTCAGTCTATGACGTTGTGCCACCAGATCGAATTGTTAGGGCCTAAGAAGTCAACGCCAGAAGCATAAAACACAATAAAAATACAACGGTTTTTCCATTGTATAAAACGAATAATTGCACCCAGTGTGAAAGCAATAGCCATTTCTACGTTCCGGGCAACCTAGACGTCACTCTAGTGCGTTCCTCCAACAGATCGAATAGCTAGCGCCTCAGAAGTCAACGCCCGAAGCATAAAATACAATAAAGATACAACAGTTTTTCCATCGTATAACAGGAGTAATTGCAACCAGTGTGAAAGGGATTGTCATTTCTACGTTCTGGTCAACCTAGGCTTCACTCTATGGCGTTGTGCCACCAGGTCGAATTGTTAGGGCCTTTGAAGTCAACGCCAGAAATATAAAACACAAAACAAATTCAACAGTTTTTCCATCGTATAAAACGAATAATTGCAACCAGTGTGAAGGTAATGGTCTTTTGTACGTTCCGGTCAACCTAGGCTTCAATCTAGGTCGTTGTTCCACCAGATCGAACATTTAGGGCCTAAGAAGTCAACGCAAGAAGCATAAAATACAATATAAATACGACAGTTTGTCCATCGTATAAAACGAATAATTGCATCCAGTGTGAAAGTAATGGCCATTTCTACGTTCCGGGCAACCTAGGCGTCACTCTAGGACGTTGCTACACCGGATCGAATAGTTAGGGCTTTAGAAGTCAACGCCAGAAGCATAAAATACAATATAAATACAGCAGTTATTCCATCGTATAAAACGCATAATTGCATCCAATGTGAACGTAATGGCCACTTCTACGTTCCGGGCAACCTAGGCTTCACTCTAGGGCGTTGCTCCATCGGATCGAATTGTTAGCGCCTTGGAAGTCAAAGCTCGAAGCATAAAGTACAATAAAGATACAACAGTTTTTCAATCGCATAACAGGAGTAATTGCAGCCAGCGTGAAGGTTATGGTCATTTCTACGTTCCGGGCAATCTAGGTTTCACTCTAGGTCGTTGCTACACCAGATCGAATACCTAGGGACTTAGAAGTCAACGCCAGAAGCATAAAATACAATAAAAGTACAACAGTTTTTCATCGTATAACTAGAATAATTGCAAGCAGCGTGAAAGTAATGGTCACTTCTACATTCCGTGCAACCTAGGCTCCACTCTAGGGCGTTGCTCCACCAGCTCAAATAGTTAGGGCCTTTGAAGTCAACGCACGAAGCATAAAACACTATAAAGATACAACAGTTTTTCCATCGTATACATGGAATGATTCGAACCATTGTGAATGTGATAGTCGTTTCTACGTTCCGGGCAACATAGGCTTCACTCTAGGGCGTTGCTCCACCAGATCGAATAGTTAGGGCCTTAGAAGTCAACGCCCGAAGCATAAAATACAATAAAGATACAACAACCTTTCCATCGTATAAAATGGATAATTGCAAACAGTGTGAAAGTAATGGTCACTTCTACATTCCGTGCAACCTAGGCTCCACTCTAGGGCGTTGCTCCACCAGATCGAATTGTTAGGGCCTAAGAAGTCAACGCCAGAAGCATAAAATACAGTAAAAATACAACGGTTTTTCCATCGTATAAAACGAATAATTGCAGCCAGTGTGAAGGTAATGGTCCTTTCTACGTTCCGGGCAACCTAGGCTTCACTCTAGGGCGTTGCTCCACCAGATCAAACAGTTAGGGCCTTAGAAGTCAACGCCCGAAGCATAAAATACAATATAGATACAAAAGTTTTTCCATCCTATAAAACGAATAATTGCAACCAATGTGAAAGTAATGGCCATTTCTACGTTCCGGGCTACCTAGGCTTCACTCTAGGGCGTTGCTCCACCAGATCGAATAGTTAGGGCCTTAGAAGTCAACGCCCGAAGCATAAAATACAATAAAGATACAACAACCTTTCCATCGTATAAAATGGATAATTGCAAACAGTGTGAAAGTAATGGTCACTTCTACATTCCGTGCAACCTAGGCTCCACTCTAGGGCGTTGCTCCACCAGATCGAATTGTTAGGGCCTAAGAAGTCAACGGCCGAACCATAAAATGCAAAAAAAATACAACAGTGTTTCCAACATATAACAGGAATAATTGCAACCAGTTTGAAAGTGATGGCCAATTCTACGTTCCGGGCAACCCAGGTTTCACTCGAGGGCGTTGCTCCACCAGACCGAATAGTTACGGCCTAAGAAGTTAACGCCAGAAGCATAAAATACAATATAAATGCAACAGCTTTTCCATCGTATAAAACGAATAATTGCAACCAGTATGAAACTTATGGTCATTTCTACTTTCCGAGCAACCTAGGCTTCACTCTAGGGCGTTGCTCCACTAGATCGAATAGCTAGGGCCTTAGAAGTCAGCGCCAGAAGCATAAAATACGATATAAATACAACAGCTTTTCCATCGTATAAAAGGAATAATTGCAAACAGTGTGAAAGTAATGGTCATTTCTACGTTCCGGGTAACCTAGGCTTCACTCTAGGGCGTTGCTCCACCAGATCAAACAGTTAGGGCCTTAGAAGTCAACGCCCGAAGCATAAAATACAATATAAATGTAACAGTCTTTCCATCGCATAAAACGAAAGATAGCAACCAGTGTGAAAGTTATGGTCATTTCTACGTTCCGGGCAACCCAGGTTTCACTCCAGGGCGTTGCTCTACCAGATCGAACAGTTAGGGCCTCAGAAGTCAACGCCCGAAGCATAAAATACAAAATAAATAAAACAGTTTTTCCATCGTATAAAACGAATAATTGCTACCCGTGTGAAAGTTATGGTCATTTCTACGTTCCGCGCAACCTGGGCTTTACCCTAGGGCGTTGTTCCACCAGCTCAAATAGTTAGGGCCTTTGAAGTCAACGCACGAAGCATAAAACACTATAAAGATACAACAGTTTTTCCATCGTATACATGGAATGATTCGAACCATTGTGAATGTGATAGTCGTTTCTACGTTCCGGGCAACACAGGCTTCAATCTAGGTCGTTGTTCCACCAGATCGAATAGTTAGGGCCTAAGACGTCAACGCCAGAAGAATAAAATACGATATAAATACAACAGCTTTTCCATCGTATAAAAGGAATAATTGCAAACAGTGTGAAAGTAATGGTCATTTCTACGTTCCGGGCAATCTAGGCTGCACTCTAGGGCGTTGCTCCACCAGATCGAATAGTTAGGGCCTTAGAAGTCAACGCCCGAAGCATAAAATACAAAATAAATAGAACGGTTTTTCCATTGTATAAAACGAATAATTGCTGCCAGTGTAAAAGTTATGGTCATTTCTACGTTCCGGGCAACCTAGGCGTCACCCTAGTGCGTTGTACCACCAGATCGAATAGTTAGGGCCGAAGAAGTGAACGCCAGAAGCATAAAATACAATATAAATACAACAGTTTTTCCATCGTATAAAACGAATAATTGCAACCAGTATGATACTTATGGTCATTTCTACGTACCGGGCAACCTAGGCTTCACTCTAGGGCGTTGCTCCACCAGATCGAATAGTTAGGGCCTTAGAAGTCATCGCCCGAAGCATAAAATATAAAATAAATAGAACAGTTTTTCCATCGTATAAAACGAATAATTGCTACCAGTGTGAAAGTTATGGTCATTTCTACTTTCCGGGCAACCTAGACTTCACCCTAGGGCGTTGTTCCACCAGATGGAATAGTTTGGGCCTAAGAAGTCAACGCCAGAAGCATAAAATACGATATAAATACAACAGCTTTTCCATCGTATAAAACAAATAATTGCAACCAGTTTGATAGTGATGGTCATTTCTACGTTCAGGGCAACCTAGGCTTCAGTCTCTGGCGTTGTGCCACCAGATCGAATTGTTAGGGCCTAAGAAGTCAACGCCAGAAGCATAAAACACAATAAAAATACAACGGTTTTTCCATTGTATAAAACGAATAATTGCACCCAGTGTGAAAGCAATAGCCATTTCTACGTTCCGGGCAACCTAGACGTCACTCTAGTGCGTTGCTCCAACAGATCGAATAGCTAGCGCCTTAGAAGTCAACGCCCGAAGCATAAAATACAATAAAGATACAACAGTTTTTCCATCGTATAACAGGAGTAATTGCAACTAGTGTGAAAGGGATTGTCATTTCTACGTTCTGGTCAACCTAGGCTTCACTCTATGGCGTTGTGCCACCAGGTCGAATTGTTAGGGCCTTTGAAGTCAACGCCAGAAATATAAAACACAAAACAAATTCAACAGTTTTTCCATCGTATAAAACGAATAATTGCAACCAGTGTGAAGGTAATGGTCTTTTGTACGTTCAGGTCAACCTAGGCTTCAATCTAGGTCGTTGTTCCACCAGATCGAACATTTAAGGCCTAAGAAGTCAACGCAAGAAGCATAAAATACAATATAAATACGACAGTTTGTCCATCGTATAAAACGAATAATTGCATCCAGTGTGAAAGTAATGGCCATTTCTACGTTCCGGGCAACCTAGGCGTCACTCTAGGACGTTGCTCCACCGGATCGAATAGTTAGGGCTTTAGAAGTCAACGCCAGAAGCATAAAATACAATATAAATACAGCAGTTTTTCCATCGTATAAAACGCATAATTGCATCCAATGTGAACGTAATGGCCACTTCTACGTTCCGGGCAACCTAGGCTTCACTCTAGGGCGTTGCTCCATCGGATCGAATAGTTAGCGCCTTAGAAGTCAAAGCTCGAAGCATAAAGTACAATAAAGATACAACAGTTTTTGAATCGCATAAGAGGAGTAATTGCAGCCAGCGTGAAGGTTATGGTCATTTCTACGTTCCGGGCAATCTAGGTTTCACTCTAGGTCGTTGCTACACCAGATCGAATACCTAGGGACTTAGAAGTCAACGCCAGAAGCATAAAATACAATAAAAGTACAACAGTTTTTCATCGTATAACTAGAATAATTGCAAGCAGCGTGAAAGTAATGGTCACTTCTACATTCCGTGCAACCTAGGCTCCACTCTAGGTCGTTGCTCCAACAGATCAAATAGTTAGGGCCTTAGAAGTCAACGCACGAAGCATAAAATACAATAAAGATACAACAGTTTTTCCATCGTATACATGGAATAATTCGAACCATTGTGAATGTGATAGTCGTTTCTACGTTCCGGGCAACATAGGCTTCAATCTAGGTCGTTGTTCCACCAGATCGAATAGTTAGGGCCTAAGACGTCAACGCCAGAGGCATAAAATACAATATAAATACGACAGTTTGTCCATCGTATAAAACGAATAATTGGATCCAGTGTGAAGGTAATGGCCATTTCTATGTTCCGGGCAACCTAGGCTTCACTCTAGGGCGTTGCTCCACCAGATCGAATAGTTAGGGCCTTAGAAGTCATCGCCCGAAGCATAAAATATAAAATAAATAGAACAGTTTTTCCATCGTATAAAACGAATAATTGCTACCAGTGTGAAAGTTATGGTCATTTCTACTTTCCGGGCAACCTAGACTTCACCCTAGGGCGTTGATCCACCAGATGGAATAGTTTGGGCCTAAGAAGTCAACGCCAGAAGCATAAAATACGATATAAACACAACAGATTTTCCATCGTATAAAACGAATAATTGCAACCAGTATGATAGTTATGGTCATTTCTACGTTCCGGGCAACCTAGGCTTCACCCTAGGGCGTTGCTCCAACAGATTGAATATTCAGGGCCTTAGAAGTCAATGCCCGAAGCATAAAATACGATAAAGATGCAACAGTTTTTCCATCGTATAAAACGAATAATTGCAACCAGTGTGAAAGCTATGGTCATTTCTACATTCCGAGCAACCTAGGCTTCACTCTAGGGCGTTGCTCCACCAGACCGAATAGTTAGGTCCTTAGAAGTCAACGCCCGAAGCATAAAATACAAAATAAATAATACAGTTTTTCCATCGTATAAAACGAAAAATTGCAAACAGTGTGAAAGATATGGACATTTCTACGATCCGGGCTACCTAGGCTTCACTCTATGGCGTTCTTCCACCACTTCGAATAGCAACGGCCTCAGAAGTCAACGTCAGAAGCTTAAATACAATATAAATATAACAGTTTTTCCATCTTATAAAACGAATAATAGCAACCAGTGTGAAAGTTATGGTCATTTCTACGTTCCGGGCAACCTAGGCTTCACTCTACGGCGGTGCTCCAACAGATCAAACAGTTAGGGCCTCAGAAGTCAACGCCAGAAGCTTAAATACAATATAAATATAACAGTTTTTCCATCGTATAAAGCGAATAATAGCAACCAGTGTGAAAGTTATGGTCATTTCTACGTTCCGGGCAACCTAGGCTTCACTCTACGGCGGTGCTCCACCAGATCAAACACTTAGGGCCTTAGAAGTCAACGCCAGAAGCATAAAATACGATATAAATACAACAGATTTTCCATCGTATAAAACGAATAATTGCAACCAGTATGAAAGTTATGGTCATTTCTACGTTCCGGGCAACCTAGGCTTCACCCTAGGGCGTTGCTCCAACAGATTGAATATTCAGGGCCTTAGAAGTCAATGCCCGAAGCATAAAATACGATAAAGATGCAACAGTTTTTCCATCGTATAAAACGAATAATTGCAACCAGTGTGAAAGCTATGGTCATTTCTACATTCCGAGCAACCTAGGCTTCACTCTAGGGCGTTGCTCCACCAGACCGAATAGTTAGGTCCTTAGAAGTCAACGCCAGAAGAATAAAATACGATATAAATACAACAGCTTTTCCATCGTATAAAAGGAATAATTGCAAACAGTGTGAAAGTAATGGTCATTTCTACGTTCCGGGCAATCTAGGCTGCACTCTAGGGCGTTGCTCCACCAGATCGAATAGTTAGGGCCTTAGAAGTCAACGCCCGAAGCATAAAATACAAAATAAATAGAACGGTTTTTCCATTGTATAAAACGAATAATTGCTGCCAGTGTAAAAGTTATGGTCATTTCTACGTTCCGGGCAACCTAGGCGTCACCCTAGTGCGTTGTACCACCAGATCGAATAGTTAGGGCCGAAGAAGTGAACGCCAGAAGCATAAAATACAATATAAATACAACAGTTTTTCCATCGTATAAAACGAATAATTGCAACCAGTATGATACTTATGGTCATTTCTACGTACCGGGCAACCTAGGCTTCACTCTAGGGCGTTGCTCCACCAGATCGAATAGTTAGGGCCTTAGAAGTCATCGCCCGAAGCATAAAATATAAAATAAATAGAACAGTTTTTCCATCGTATAAAACGAATAATTGCTACCAGTGTGAAAGTTATGGTCATTTCTACTTTCCGGGCAACCTAGACTTCACCCTAGGGCGTTGTTCCACCAGATGGAATAGTTTGGGCCTAAGAAGTCAACGCCAGAAGCATAAAATACGATATAAATACAACAGCTTTTCCATCGTATAAAACAAATAATTGCAACCAGTTTGATAGTGATGGTCATTTCTACGTTCAGGGCAACCTAGGCTTCAGTCTCTGGCGTTGTGCCACCAGATCGAATTGTTAGGGCCTAAGAAGTCAACGCCAGAAGCATAAAACACAATAAAAATACAACGGTTTTTCCATTGTATAAAACGAATAATTGCACCCAGTGTGAAAGCAATAGCCATTTCTACGTTCCGGGCAACCTAGACGTCACTCTAGTGCGTTGCTCCAACAGATCGAATAGCTAGCGCCTTAGAAGTCAACGCCCGAAGCATAAAATACAATAAAGATACAACAGTTTTTCCATCGTATAACAGGAGTAATTGCAACTAGTGTGAAAGGGATTGTCATTTCTACGTTCTGGTCAACCTAGGCTTCACTCTATGGCGTTGTGCCACCAGGTCGAATTGTTAGGGCCTTTGAAGTCAACGCCAGAAATATAAAACACAAAACAAATTCAACAGTTTTTCCATCGTATAAAACGAATAATTGCAACCAGTGTGAAGGTAATGGTCTTTTGTACGTTCCGGTCAACCTAGGCTTCAATCTAGGTCGTTGTTCCACCAGATCGAACATTTAGGGCCTAAGAAGTCAACGCAAGAAGCATAAAATACAATATAAATACGACAGTTTGTCCATCGTATAAAACGAATAATTGCATCCAGTGTGAAAGTAATGGCCATTTCTACGTTCCGGGCAACCTAGGCGTCACTCTAGGACGTTGCTCCACCGGATCGAATAGTTAGGGCTTTAGAAGTCAACGCCAGAAGCATAAAATACAATATAAATACAGCAGTTTTTCCATCGTATAAAACGCATAATTGCATCCAATGTGAACGTAATGGCCACTTCTACGTTCCGGGCAACCTAGGCTTCACTCTAGGGCGTTGCTCCATCGGATCGAATAGTTAGCGCCTTAGAAGTTTAAAGCTCGAAGCATAAAGTACAATAAAGATACAACAGTTTTTGAATCGCATAAGAGGAGTAATTGCAGCCAGCGTGAAGGTTATGGTCATTTCTACGTTCCGGGCAATCTAGGTTTCACTCTAGGTCGTTGCTACACCAGATCGAATACCTAGGGACTTAGAAGTCAACGCCAGAAGCATAAAATACAATAAAAGTACAACAGTTTTTCATCGTATAACTAGAATAATTGCAAGCAGCGTGAAAGTAATGGTCACTTCTACATTCCGTGCAACCTAGGCTCCACTCTAGGTCGTTGCTCCAACAGATCAAATAGTTAGGGCCTTAGAAGTCAACGCACGAAGCATAAAATACAATAAAGATACAACAGTTTTTCCATCGTATACATGGAATAATTCGAACCATTGTGAATGTGATAGTCGTTTCTACGTTCCGGGCAACATAGGCTTCAATCTAGGTCGTTGTTCCACCAGATCGAATAGTTAGGGCCTAAGACGTCAACGCCAGAGGCATAAAATACAATATAAATACGACAGTTTGTCCATCGTATAAAACGAATAATTGGATCCAGTGTGAAAGTAATGGCCATTTCTATGTTCCGGGCAACCTAGGCCTCACTCTAGGACGTTGCTCCACCGGATCGAATAGTTAGGGCTTTAGAAGTCAACGCCAGAAGCATAAAATACAATATAAATACAACAGTTTTTCCATGGTATAAAACGCATAATTGCATCCAATGTGAACGTAATGGCCACTTCTACGTTCCGGGCAACCTAGGCTTCACTCTAGGGCGTTGCTCCACCAGATCGAATAGTTAGCGCCTTAGGAGTCAAAGCTCGAAGCATAAAGTACAATAAAGATACAACAATTTTTCAATCGCATAACAGGAGTAATTGCAGCCAGCGTGAAGGTTATGGTCATTTCTACGTTCCGGGCAATCTAGGCTTCACTCTAGGGCGTTGCTCCACCAGACCGAATACCTAGGGACTTAGAAGTCAACGCCAGAAGCATAAAATACAATAAAAGTACAACAGTTTTTCATCGTATAACGAGAATAATTGCAAGCAACGTGAAAGTAATGTTCACTTCTACCTTCCGTGCAACCTAGGCTCCACTCTAGGGCGTTGCTCCACCAGCTCAAATAGTTAGGGCCTTTGAAGTCAACGCACGAAGCATAAAACACTATAAAGATACAACAGTTTTTCCATCGTATACATGGAATGATTCGAACCATTGTGAATGTGATAGTCGTTTCTACGTTCCGGGCAACACAGGCTTCAATCTAGGTCGTTGTTCCACCAGATCGAATAGTTAGGGCCTAAGACGTCAACGCCAGAGGCATAAAATACAATATAAATACAACAGTTTTTCCATCGTATAAAACGAATAATTGCATCCAGTGTGAAAGCAATGGCTATTTCTACGTTCGGGGCAGCCTAGGCGTCACTCTAGTGCGTTGCTCCAACAGATCGAATAGTTAGGGCATTAGAAGTCAACGCCCGATGCATAAAATACAATAAAGATACAACAGTTTTTCCATCGTATAACAGGAGTAATTGCAACCAGTGTGAAAGGGATGGTCATTTCTACGTTCCGGGCAACCTAGGATTCACTCTATGGCATTGTGCCACCAGATCGAATTGCTAGGACCTTTGAAGTCAACGCCAGAAATATAAAATACAAAACAAATACAGCAGTCTTTCCATCGTGTAAAACGAATAATTGCAATCAGTGTGGAAGTTATGGTCATTTCTATTCTCCGGGCAACCTAGGCTTCACTATAGGGCGTTGCTCCAACACATCGAATAGCTACGGCCTTAGAAGCCAACGTCAGAAGCATAAAACACAACATAAATACAACAGCTTGTCCAGCGTACAAATTGAATAATTGCAAACAGTGTGAAAGTAACGTTCATTTCTACGTTCCGGGCAACTTAGGCTTGACTCTAGGGCGTTGTCCCACCAGCTCGAATAGTTAGGGCTTTAGAAGACAGCGCCAGAAGCATAAAATACAATATAGATACAAAAGTTTTTCCATCCTATAAAACGAATAATTGCAACCAATGTGAAAGTAATGGCCATTTCTACGTTCCGGGCTACCTAGGCTTCACTCTAGGGCGTTGCTCCACCAGATCGAATAGTTAGGGCCTTAGAAGTCAACGCCCGAAGCATAAAATACAATAAAGATACAACAACCTTTCCATCGTATAAAATGGATAATTGCAAACAGTGTGAAAGTAATGGTCACTTCTACATTCCGTGCAACCTAGGCTCCACTCTAGGGCGTTGCTCCACCAGATCGAATTGTTAGGGCCTAAGAAGTCAACGCCAGAAGCATAAAATACAATAAAAATACAACGGTTTTTCCATCGTATAAAACGAATAATTGCAGCCAGTGTGAAGGTAATGGTCCTTTCTACGTTCCGGGCAACCTAGGCTTCACTCTAGGGCGTTGCTCCACCAGATCAAACAGTTAGGGCCTTAGAAGTCAACGCCCGAAGCATAAAATACAATATAAATATAACAGTCTTTCCATCGTATAAAACGAAAGATAGCAACCAGTGTGAAAGTTATGGTCATTTCTACGTTCCGGGCAACCCAGATTTCACCCCAGGGCGTTGCTCCACCAGATCGAATAGTTAGTGCCTCAGAAGTCAACGCCAGAAGCATAAAATACAATATAAATACAACAGCTTTTCCATCGTATAAAGCGAATAATTGCAACCAGTATGAAACTTATGGTCATTTCTACTTTCCGAGCAACCTAGGCTTCACACTAGGGCGTTGCTCCAACAGATTGAATAGTGAGGGCCTTAGAAGTCAACGGCCGAACCATAAAATGCAAAAAAAATACAACAGTGTTTCCAACATATAACAGGAATAATTGCAACCAGTTTGAAAGTGATGGCCAATTCTACGTTCCGGGCAACCCAGGTTTCACTCGAGGGCGTTGCTCCACCAGACCGAATAGTTACGGCCTAAGAAGTTAACGCCAGAAGCATAAAATACAATATAAATACAACAGCTTTTCCATCGTATAAAACGAATAATTGCAACCAGTATGAAACTTATGGTCATTTCTACTTTCCGAGCAACCTAGGCTTCACTCTAGGGCGTTGCTCCACTAGATCGAATAGCTAGGGCCTTAGAAGTCAGCGCCAGAAGCATAAAATACGATATAAATACAACAGCTTTTCCATCGTATAAAAGGAATAATTGCAAACAGTGTGAAAGTAATGGTCATTTCTACGTTCCGGGTAACCTAGGCTTCACTCTAGGGCGTTGCTCCACCAGATCAAACAGTTAGGGCCTTAGAAGTCAACGCCCGAAGCATAAAATACAATATAAATATAACAGTCTTTCCATCGCATAAAACGAAAGATAGCAACCAGTGTGAAAGTTATGGTCATTTCTACGTTCCGGGCAACCCAGGTTTCACTCCTGGGCGTTGCTCTACCAGATCGAACAGTTAGGGCCTCAGAAGTCAACGCCCGAAGCATAAAATACAAAATAAATAAAACAGTTTTTCCATCGTATAAAACGAATAATTGCTACCCGTGTGAAAGTTATGGTCATTTCTACGTTCCGCGCAACCTGGGCTTTACCCTAGGGCGTTGTTCCACCAGCTCAAATAGTTAGGGCCTTTGAAGTCAACGCACGAAGCATAAAACACTATAAAGATACAACAGTTTTTCCATCGTATACATGGAATGATTCGAACCATTGTGAATGTGATAGTCGTTTCTACGTTCCGGGCAACACAGGCTTCAATCTAGGTCGTTGTTCCACCAGATCGAATAGTTAGGGCCTAAGACGTCAACGCCAGAGGCATAAAATACAATATAAATACAACAGTTTTTCCATCGTATAAAACGAATAATTGCATCCAGTGTGAAAGCAATGGGCATTTCTACGTTCGGGGCAACCTAGGCGTCACTCTAGTGCGTTGCTCCAACAGATCGAATAGTTAGGGCATTAGAAGTCAACGCCCGATGCATAAAATACAATAAAGATACAACAGTTTTTCCATCGTATAACAGGAGTAATTGCAACCAGTGTGAAAGGGATGGTCATTTCTACGTTCCGGGCAACCTAGGCTTCACCCTAGGGCGTTGTTCCACCAGATGGAATAGTTAGGGCCTAAGAAGTCAACGCCAGAAGCATAAAATACGATATAAATACCACAGCTTTTCCATCGTATAAAACAAATAATTGCAACCAGTTTGATAGTGATGGTCATTTCTACGTACCGGGCAACCTAGGCTTCACTCTAGGGCGTTGCTCCACCAGATCGAATAGTTAGGGCCTTAGAAGTCATCGCCCGAAGCATAAAATATAAAATAAATAGAACAGTTTTTCCATCGTATAAAACGAATAATTGCTACCAGTGTGAAAGTTATGGTCATTTCTACTTTCCGGGCAACCTAGACTTCACCCTAGGGCGTTGATCCACCAGATGGAATAGTTTGGGCCTAAGAAGTCAACGCCAGAAGCATAAAATACGATATAAACACAACAGATTTTCCATCGTATAAAACGAATAATTGCAACCAGTATGCAAGTTATGGTCATTTCTACGTTCCGGGCAACCTAGGCTTCACCCTAGGGCGTTGCTCCAACAGATTGAATATTCAGGGCCTTAGAAGTCAATGCCCGAAGCATAAAATACGATAAAGATGCAACAGTTTTTCCATCGTATAAAACGAATAATTGCAACCAGTGTGAAAGCTATGGTCATTTCTACATTCCGAGCAACCTAGGCTTCACTCTAGGGCGTTGCTCCACCAGACCGCATAGTTAGGTCCTTAGAAGTCAACGCCCGAAGCATAAAATACAAAATAAATAATACAGTTTTTCCATCGTATAAAACGAAAAATTGCAAACAGTGTGAAAGATATGGACATTTCTACGATCCGGGTTACCTAGGCTTCACTCTATGGCGTTCTTCCACCACTTCGAATAGCAACGGCCTCAGAAGTCAACGTCAGAAGCTTAAATACAATATAAATATAACAGTTTTTCCATCTTATAAAACGAATAATAGCAACCAGTGTGAAAGTTATGGTCATTTCTACGTTCCGGGCAACCTAGGCTTCACTCTACGGCGGTGCTCCAACAGATCAAACAGTTAGGGCCTCAGAAGTCAACGCCAGAAGCTTAAATACAATATAAATATAACAGTTTTTCCATCGTATAAAGCGAATAATAGCAACCAGTGTGAAAGTTATGGTCATTTCTACGTTCCGGGCAACCTAGGCTTCACTCTACGGCGGTGCTCCACCAGATCAAACACTTAGGGCCTTAGAAGTCAACGCCAGAAGCATAAAATACGATATAAATACAACAGATTTTCCATCGTATAAAACGAATAATTGCAACCAGTATGAAAGTTATGGTCATTTCTACGTTCCGGGCAACCTAGGCTTCACCCTAGGGCGTTGCTCCAACAGATTGAATATTCAGGGCCTTAGAAGTCAATGCCCGAAGCATAAAATACGATAAAGATGCAACAGTTTTTCCATCGTATAAAACGAATAATTGCAACCAGTGTGAAAGCTATGGTCATTTCTACATTCCGAGCAACCTAGGCTTCACTCTAGGGCGTTGCTCCACCAGACCGAATAGTTAGGTCCTTAGAAGTCAACGCCAGAAGAATAAAATACGATATAAATACAACAGCTTTTCCATCGTATAAAAGGAATAATTGCAAACAGTGTGAAAGTAATGGTCATTTCTACGTTCCGGGCAATCTAGGCTGCACTCTAGGGCGTTGCTCCACCAGATCGAATAGTTAGGGCCTTAGAAGTCAACGCCCGAAGCATAAAATACAAAATAAATAGAACGGTTTTTCCATTGTATAAAACGAATAATTGCTGCCAGTGTAAAAGTTATGGTCATTTCTACGTTCCGGGCAACCTAGGCGTCACCCTAGTGCGTTGTACCACCAGATCGAATAGTTAGGGCCGAAGAAGTAAACGCCAGAAGCATAAAATACAATATAAATACAACAGTTTTTCCATCGTATAAAACGAATAATTGCAACCAGTATGATACTTATGGTCATTTCTACGTACCGGGCAACCTAGGCTTCACTCTAGGGCGTTGCTCCACCAGATCGAATAGTTAGGGCCTTAGAAGTCATCGCCCGAAGCATAAAATATAAAATAAATAGAACAGTTTTTCCATCGTATAAAACGAATAATTGCTACCAGTGTGAAAGTTATGGTCATTTCTACTTTCCGGGCAACCTAGACTTCACCCTAGGGCGTTGTTCCACCAGATGGAATAGTTTGGGCCTAAGAAGTCAACGCCAGAAGCATAAAATACGATATAAATACAACAGCTTTTCCATCGTATAAAACAAATAATTGCAACCAGTTTGATAGTGATGGTCATTTCTACGTTCAGGGCAACCTAGGCTTGAGTCTCTGGCGTTGTGCCACCAGATCGAATTGTTAGGGCCTAAGAAGTCAACGCCAGAAGCATAAAACACAATAAAAATACAACGGTTTTTCCATTGTATAAAACGAATAATTGCACCCAGTGTGAAAGCAATAGCCATTTCTACGTTCCGGGCAACCTAGACGTCACTCTAGTGCGTTGCTCCAACAGATCGAATAGCTAGCGCCTTAGAAGTCAACGCCCGAAGCATAAAATACAATATAAATACAGCAGTTTTTCCATCGTATAAAACGCATAATTGCATCCAATGTGAACGTAATGGCCACTTCTACGTTCCGGGCAACCTAGGCTTCACTCTAGGGCGTTGCTCCATCGGATCGAATAGTTAGCGCCTTAGAAGTTTAAAGCTCGAAGCATAAAGTACAATAAAGATACAACAGTTTTTGAATCGCATAAGAGGAGTAATTGCAGCCAGCGTGAAGGTTATGGTCATTTCTACGTTCCGGGCAATCTAGGTTTCACTCTAGGTCGTTGCTACACCAGATCGAATACCTAGGGACTTAGAAGTCAACGCCAGAAGCATAAAATACAATAAAAGTACAACAGTTTTTCATCGTATAACTAGAATAATTGCAAGCAGCGTGAAAGTAATGGTCACTTCTACATTCCGTGCAACCTAGGCTCCACTCTAGGTCGTTGCTCCAACAGATCAAATAGTTAGGGCCTTAGAAGTCAACGCACGAAGCATAAAATACAATAAAGATACAACAGTTTTTCCATCGTATACATGGAATAATTCGAACCACTGTGAATGTGATAGTCGTTTCTACGTTCCGGGCAACATAGGCTTCAATCTAGGTCGTTGTTCCACCAGATCGAATAGTTAGGGCCTAAGACGTCAACGCCAGAGGCATAAAATACAATATAAATACGACAGTTTTTGCATCGTATAAAACGAATAATTGCAACCAGTATGAAACTTATGGCCATTTCTACGTTCCGGGCAACCTAGGCTTCACTGTATGTCGTTCTTCCACCGCATCGAATAGCTACGGCCTCAGAAGTCAACGCCTGAAGTATAAAATACAATAAAAATACAACAGTATTTCCATCCTATAACAGGAATTATTGCAACCCGTGTGAAAGTGATGGTCATTTCTACGTTCCGGGCAATCTAGGCTTCACTCTAGGGCGTTGCTCCACCAGACCGAATACCTAGGGACTTAGAAGTCAACGCCAGAAGCATAAAATACAATAAAAGTACAACAGTTTTTCATCGTATAACGAGAATAATTGCAAGCAACGTGAAAGTAATGTTCACTTCTACCTTCCGTGCAACCTAGGCTCCACTCTAGGGCGTTGCTCCACCAGCTCAAATAGTTAGGGCCTTTGAAGTCAACGCACGAAGCATAAAACACTATAAAGATACAACAGTTTTTCCATCGTATACATGGAATGATTCGAACCATTGTGAATGTGATAGTCGTTTCTACGTTCCGGGCAACACAGGCTTCAATCTAGGTCGTTGTTCCACCAGATCGAATAGTTAGGGCCTAAGACGTCAACGCCAGAGGCATAAAATACAATATAAATACAACAGTTTTTCCATCGTATAAAACGAATAATTGCAACCAGTATGATACTTATGGTCATTTCTACGTTCCGGGCAACCTGGGATTCACTCTATGGCATTGTGCCACCAGATCGAATTGCTAGGACCTTTGAAGTCAACGCCAGAAATATAAAATACAAAACAAATACAGCAGTCTTTCCATCGTATAAAACGAATAATTGCAATCAGTGTGGAAGTTATGGTCATTTCTATTCTCCGGGCAACCTAGGCTTCACTATAGGGCGTTGCTCCAACACATCGAATAGCTACGGCCTTAGAAGCCAACGTCAGAAGCATAAAATACAACATAAATACAACAGCTTGTCCAGCGTACAAATTGAATAATTGCAAACAGTGTGAAAGTAACGTTCATTTCTACGTTCCGGGCAACTTAGGCTTGACTCTAGGGCGTTGTCCCACCAGCTCGAATAGTTAGGGCTTTAGAAGACAGCGCCAGAAGCATAAAATACAATATAGATACAAAAGTTTTTCCATCCTATAAAACGAATAATTGCAACCAATGTGAAAGTAATGGCCATTTCTACGTTCCGGGCTACCTAGGCTTCACTCTAGGGCGTTGCTCCACCAGATCGAATAGTTAGGGCCTTAGAAGTCAACGCCCGAAGCATAAAATACAATAAAGATACAACAACATTTCCATCGTATAAAATGGATAATTGCAAACAGTGTGAAAGTAATGGTCACTTCTACATTCCGTGCAACCTAGGCTCCACTCTAGGGCGTTGCTCCACCAGATCGAATTGTTAGGGCCTAAGAAGTCAACGCCAGAAGCATAAAATACAATAAAAATACAACGGTTTTTCCATCGTATAAAACGAATAATTGCAGCCAGTGTGAAGGTAATGGTCCTTTCTACGTTCCGGGCAACCTAGGCTTCACTCTAGGGCGTTGCTCCACCAGATCAAACAGTTAGGGCCTTAGAAGTCAACGCCCGAAGCATAAAATACAATATAAATATAACAGTCTTTCCATCGTATAAAACGAAAGATAGCAACCAGTGTGAAAGTTATGGTCATTTCTACGTTCCGGGCAACCCAGATTTCACCCCAGGGCGTTGCTCCACCAGATCGAATAGTTAGTGCCTCAGAAGTCAACGCCAGAAGCATAAAATACAATATAAATACAACAGCTTTTCCATCGTATAAAGCGAATAATTGCAACCAGTATGAAACTTATGGTCATTTCTACTTTCCGAGCAACCTAGGCTTCACACTAGGGCGTTGCTCCAACAGATTGAATAGTGAGGGCCTTAGAAGTCAACGGCCGAACCATAAAATGCAAAAAAAATACAACAGTGTTTCCAACATATAACAGGAATAATTGCAACCAGTTTGAAAGTGATGGCCAATTCTACGTTCCGGGCAACCCAGGTTTCACTCGAGGGCGTTGCTCCACCAGACCGAATAGTTACGGCCTAAGAAGTTAACGCCAGAAGCATAAAATACAATATAAATACAACAGCTTTTCCATCGTATAAAACGAATAATTGCAACCAGTATGAAACTTATGGTCATTTCTACTTTCCGAGCAACCTAGGCTTCACTCTAGGGCGTTGCTCCACTAGATCGAATAGCTAGGGCCTTAGAAGTCAGCGCCAGAAGCATAAAATACGATATAAATACAACAGCTTTTCCATCGTATAAAAGGAATAATTGCAAACAGTGTGAAAGTAATGGTCATTTCTACGTTCCGGGTAACCTAGGCTTCACTCTAGGGCGTTGCTCCACCAGATCAAACAGTTAGGGCCTTAGAAGTCAACGCCCGAAGCATAAAATACAATATAAATATAACAGTCTTCCCATCGCATAAAACGAAAGATAGCAACCAGTGTGAAAGTTATGGTCATTTCTACGTTCCGGGCAACCCAGGTTTCACTCCAGGGCGTTGCTCTACCAGATCGAACAGTTAGGGCCTCAGAAGTCAACGCCCGAAGCATAAAATACAAAATAAATAAAACAGTTTTTCCATCGTATAAAACGAATAATTGCTACCCGTGTGAAAGTTATGGTCATTCCTACGTTCCGCGCAACCTGGGCTTTACCCTAGGGCGTTGTTCCACCAGCTCAAATAGTTAGGGCCTTTGAAGTCAACGCACGAAGCATAAAACACTATAAAGATACAACAGTTTTTCCATCGTAAACATGGAATGATTCGAACCATTGTGAATGTGATAGTCGTTTCTACGTTCCGGGCAACACAGGCTTCAATCTAGGTCGTTGTTCCACCAGATCGAATAGTTAGGGCCTAAGACGTCAACGCCAGAGGCATAAAATACAATATAAATACAACAGTTTTTCCATCGTATAAAACGAATAATTGCATCCAGTGTGAAAGCAATGGCCATTTCTACGTTCGGGGCAACCTAGGCGTCACTCTAGTGCGTTGCTCCAACAGATCGAATAGTTAGGGCATTAGAAGTCAACGCCCGATGCATAAAATACAATAAAGATACAACAGTTTTTCCATCGTATAACAGGAGTAATTGCAACCAGTGTGAAAGGGATGGTCATTTCTACGTTCCGGGCAACCTAGGCTTCACCCTAGGGCGTTGTTCCACCAGATGGAATAGTTAGGGCCTAAGAAGTCATCGCCAGAAGCATAAAATACGATATAAATACCACAGCTTTTCCATCGTATAAAACAGATAATTGCAACCAGTTTGATAGTGATGGTCATTTCTACGTACCGGGCAACCTAGGCTTCACTCTAGGGCGTTGCTCCACCAGATCGAATAGTTAGGGCCTTAGAAGTCATCGCCCGAAGCATAAAATATAAAATAAATAGAACAGTTTTTCCATCGTATAAAACGAATAATTGCTACCAGTGTGAAAGTTATGGTCATTTCTACTTTCCGGGCAACCTAGACTTCACCCTAGGGCGTTGATCCACCAGATGGAATAGTTTGGGCCTAAGAAGTCAACGCCAGAAGCATAAAATACGATATAAACACAACAGATTTTCCATCGTATAAAACGAATAATTGCAACCAGTATGAAAGTTATGGTCATTTCTACGTTCCGGGCAACCTAGGCTTCACCCTAGGGCGTTGCTCCAACAGATTGAATATTCAGGGCCTTAGAAGTCAATGCCCGAAGCATAAAATACGATAAAGATGCAACAGTTTTTCCATCGTATAAAACGAATAATTGCAACCAGTGTGAAAGCTATGGTCATTTCTACATTCCGAGCAACCTAGGCTTCACTCTAGGGCGTTGCTCCACCAGACCGAATAGTTAGGTCCTTAGAAGTCAACGCCCGAAGAATAAAATACAAAATAAATAATACAGTTTTTCCATCGTATAAAACGAAAAATTGCAAACAGTGTGAAAGATATGGACATTTCTACGATCCGGGCTACCTAGGCTTCACTCTATGGCGTTCTTCCACCACTTCGAATAGCAACGGCCTCAGAAGTCAACGTCAGAAGCTTAAATACAATATAAATATAACAGTTTTTCCATCTTATAAAACGAATAATAGCAGCCAGTGTGAAAGTTATGGTCATTTCTACGTTCCGGGCAACCTAGGCTTCACTCTACGGCGGTGCTCCAACAGATCAAACAGTTAGGGCCTCAGAAGTCAACGCCAGAAGCTTAAATACACTATAAATATAACAGTTTTTCCATCGTATAAAGCGAATAATAGCAACCAGTGTGAAAGTTATGGTCATTTCTACGTTCAGGGCAACCTAGGCTTCAGTCTCTAGCGTTGTGCCACCAGATCGAATTGTTAGGGCCTAAGAAGTCAACGCCAGAAGCATAAAACACAATAAAAATACAACGGTTTTTCCATTGTATAAAACGAATAATTGCACCCAGTGTGAAAGCAATAGCCATTTCTACGTTCCGGGCAACCTAGACGTCACTCTAGTGCGTTGCTCCAACAGATCGAATAGCTAGCGCCTTAGAAGTCAACGCCCGAAGCATAAAATACAATAAAGATACAACAGTTTTTCCATCGTATAACAGGAGTAATTGCAACTAGTGTGAAAGGGATTGTCATTTCTACGTTCTGGTCAACCTAGGCTTCACTCTATGGCGTTGTGCCACCAGGTCGAATTGTTAGGGCCTTTGAAGTCAACGCCAGAAATATAAAACACAAAACAAATTCAACAGTTTTTCCATCGTATAAAACGAATAATTGCAACCAGTGTGAAGGTAATGGTCTTTTGTACGTTCCGGTCAACCTAGGCTTCAATCTAGGTCGTTGTTCCACCAGATCGAACATTTAGGGCCTAAGAAGTCAACGCAAGAAGCATAAAATACAATATAAATACGACAGTTTGTCCATCGTATAAAACGAATAATTGCATCCAGTGTGAAAGTAATGGCCATTTCTACGTTCCGGGCAACCTAGGCGTCACTCTAGGACGTTGCTCCACCGGATCGAATAGTTAGGGCTTTAGAAGTCAACGCCAGAAGCATAAAATACAATATAAATACAGCAGTTTTTCCATCGTATAAAACGCATAATTGCATCCAATGTGAACGTAATGGCCACTTCTACGTTCCGGGCAACCTAGGCTTCACTCTAGGGCGTTGCTCCATCGGATCGAATAGTTAGCGCCTTAGAAGTCAAAGCTCGAAGCATAAAGTACAATAAAGATACAACAGTTTTTGAATCGCATAAGAGGAGTAATTGCAGCCAGCGTGAAGGTTATGGTCATTTCTACGTTCCGGGCAATCTAGGTTTCACTCTAGGTCGTTGCTACACCAGATCGAATACCTAGGGACTTAGAAGTCAACGCCAGAAGCATAAAATACAATAAAAGTACAACAGTTTTTCATCGTATAACTAGAATAATTGCAAGCAGCGTGAAAGTAATGGTCACTTCTACATTCCGTGCAACCTAGGCTCCACTCTAGGTCGTTGCTCCAACAGATCAAATAGTTAGGGCCTTAGAAGTCAACGCACGAAGCATAAAATACAATAAAGATACAACAGTTTTTCCATCGTATACATTGAATAATTCGAACCATTGTGAATGTGATAGTCGTTTCTACGTTCCGGGCAACATAGGCTTCAATCTAGGTCGTTGTTCCACCAGATCGAATAGTTAGGGCCTAAGACGTCAACGCCAGAGGCATAAAATACAATATAAATACGACAGTTTGTCCATCGTATAAAACGAATAATTGGATCCAGTGTGAAAGTAATGGCCATTTCTATGTTCCGGGCAACCTAGGCTTCACTCTAGGGCGTTGCTCCACCAGATCGAATAGTTAGGGCCTTAGAAGTCATCGCCCGAAGCATAAAATATAAAATAAATACAACAGTTTTTCCATCGTATAAAACGAATAATTGCTACCAGTGTGAAAGTTATGGTCATTTCTACTTTCCGGGCAACCTAGACTTCACCCTAGGGCGTTGATCCACCAGATGGAATAGTTTGGGCCTAAGAAGTCAACGCCAGAAGCATAAAATACGATATAAACACAACAGATTTTCCATCGTATAAAACGAATAATTGCAACCAGTATGAAAGTTATGGTCATTTCTACGTTCCGGGCAACCTAGGCTTCACCCTAGGGCGTTGCTCCAACAGATTGAATATTCAGGGCCTTAGAAGTCAATGCCCGAAGCATAAAATACGATAAAGATGCAACAGTTTTTCCATCGTATAAAACGAATAATTGCAACCAGTGTGAAAGCTATGGTCATTTCTACATTCCGAGCAACCTAGGCTTCACTCTAGGGCGTTGCTCCACCAGACCGAATAGTTAGGTCCTTGGAAGTCAACGCCCGAAGCATAAAATACAAAATAAATAATACAGTTTTTCCATCGTATAAAACGAAAAATTGCAAACAGTGTGAAAGATATGGACATTTCTACGATCCGGGCTACCTAGGCTTCACTCTATGGCGTTCTTCCACCACTTCGAATAGCAACGGCCTCAGAAGTCAACGTCAGAAGCTTAAATACAATATAAATATAACAGTTTTTCCATCTTATAAAACGAATAGTAGCAACCAGTGTGAAAGTTATGGTCATTTCTACGTTCCGGGCAACCTAGGCTTCACTCTACGGCGGTGCTCCAACAGATCAAACAGTTAGGGCCTCAGAAGTCAACGCCAGAAGCTTAAATACAATATAAATATAACAGTTTTTCCATCGTATAAAGCGAATAATAGCAACCAGTGTGAAAGTTATGGTCATTTCTACGTTCCGGGCAACCTAGGCTTCACTCTACGGCGGTGCTCCACCAGATCAAACACTTAGGGCCTTAGAAGTCAACGCCAGAAGCATAAAATACGATATAAATACAACAGATTTTCCATCGTATAAAACGAATAATTGCAACCAGTATGAAAGTTATGGTCATTTCTACGTTCCGGGCAACCTAGGCTTCACCCTAGGGCGTTGCTCCAACAGATTGAATATTCAGGGCCTTAGAAGTCAATGCCCGAAGCATAAAATACGATAAAGATGCAACAGTTTTTCCATCGTATAAAACGAATAATTGCAACCAGTGTGAAAGCTATGGTCATTTCTACATTCCGAGCAACCTAGGCTTCACTCTAGGGCGTTGCTCCACCAGACCGAATAGTTAGGTCCTTAGAAGTCAACGCCAGAAGAATAAAATACGATATAAATACAACAGCTTTTCCATCGTATAAAAGGAATAATTGCAAACAGTGTGAAAGTAATGGTCATTTCTACGTTCCGGGCAATCTAGGCTGCACTCTAGGGCGTTGCTCCACCAGATCGAATAGTTAGGGCCTTAGAAGACAACGCCCGAAGCATAAAATACAAAATAAATAGAACGGTTTTTCCATTGTATAAAACGAATAATTGCTGCCAGTGTAAAAGTTATGGTCATTTCTACGTTCCGGGCAACCTAGGCGTCACCCTAGTGCGTTGTACCACCAGATCGAATAGTTAGGGCCGAAGAAGTGAACGCCAGAAGCATAAAATACAATATAAATACAACAGTTTTTCCATCGTATAAAACGAATAATTGCAACCAGTATGATACTTATGGTCATTTCTACGTACCGGGCAACCTAGGCTTCACTCTAGGGCGTTGCTCCACCAGATCGAATAGTTAGGGCCTTAGAAGTCATCGCCCGAAGCATAAAATATAAAATAAATAGAACAGTTTTTCCATCGTATAAAACGAATAATTGCTACCAGTGTGAAAGTTATGGTCATTTCTACTTTCCGGGCAACCTAGACTTCACCCTAGGGCGTTGTTCCACCAGATGGAATAGTTTGGGCCTAAGAAGTCAACGCCAGAAGCATAAAATACGATATAAATACAACAGCTTTTCCATCGTATAAAACAAATAATTGCAACCAGTTTGATAGTGATGGTCATTTCTACGTTCAGGGCAACCTAGGCTTCAGTCTCTGGCGTTGTGCCACCAGATCGAATTGTTAGGGCCTAAGAAGTCAACGCCAGAAGCATAAAACACAATAAAAATACAACGGTTTTTCCATTGTATAAAACGAATAATTGCACCCAGTGTGAAAGCAATAGCCATTTCTACGTTCCGGGCAACCTAGACGTCACTCTAGTGCGTTGCTCCAACAGATCGAATAGCTAGCGCCTTAGAAGTCAACGCCCGAAGCATAAAATACAATAAAGATACAACAGTTTTTCCATCGTATAACAGGAGTAATTGCAACTAGTGTGAAAGGGATTGTCATTTCTACGTTCTGGTCAACCTAGGCTTCACTCTATGGCGTTGTGCCACCAGGTCGAATTGTTAGGGCCTTTGAAGTCAACGCCAGAAATATAAAACACAAAACAAATTCAACAGTTTTTCCATCGTATAAAACGAATAATTGCAACCAGTGTGAAGGTAATGGTCTTTTGTACGTTCCGGTCAACCTAGGCTTCAATCTAGGTCGTTGTTCCACCAGATCGAACATTTAGGGCCTAAGAAGTCAACGCAAGAAGCATAAAATACAATATAAATACGACAGTTTGTCCATCGTATAAAACGAATAATTGCATCCAGTGTGAAAGTAATGGCCATTTCTACGTTCCGGGCAACCTAGGCGTCACTCTAGGACGTTGCTCCACCGGATCGAATAGTTAGGGCTTTAGAAGTCAACGCCAGAAGCATAAAATACAATATAAATACAGCAGTTTTTCCATCGTATAAAACGCATAATTGCATCCAATGTGAACGTAATGGCCACTTCTACGTTCCGGGCAACCTAGGCTTCACTCTAGGGCGTTGCTCCATCGGATCGAATAGTTAGCGCCTTAGAAGTTTAAAGCTCGAAGCATAAAGTACAATAAAGATACAACAGTTTTTGAATCGCATAAGAGGAGTAATTGCAGCCAGCGTGAAGGTTATGGTCATTTCTACGTCCCGGGCAATCTAGGTTTCACTCTAGGTCGTTGCTACACCAGATCGAATACCTAGGGACTTAGAAGTCAACGCCAGAAGCATAAAATACAATAAAAGTACAACAGTTTTTCATCGTATAACTAGAATAATTGCAAGCAGCGTGAAAGTAATGGTCACTTCTACATTCCGTGCAACCTAGGCTCCACTCTAGGTCGTTGCTCCAACAGATCAAATAGTTAGGGCCTTAGAAGTCAACGCACGAAGCATAAAATACAATAAAGATACAACAGTTTTTCCATCGTATACATGGAATAATTCGAACCATTGTGAATGTGATAGTCGTTTCTACGTTCCGGGCAACATAGGCTTCAATCTAGGTCGTTGTTCCACCAGATCGAATAGTTAGGGCCTAAGACGTCAACGCCAGAGGCATAAAATACAATATAAATACGACAGTTTGTCCATCGTATAAAACGAATAATTGGATCCAGTGTGAAAGTAATGGCCATTTCTATGTTCCGGGCAACCTAGGCCTCACTCTAGGACGTTGCTCCACCGGATCGAATAGTTAGGGCTTTAGAAGTCAACGCCAGAAGCATAAAATACAATATAAATACAACAGTTTTTCCATGGTATAAAACGCATAATTGCATCCAATGTGAACGTAATGGCCACTTCTACGTTCCGGGCAACCTAGGCTTCACTCTAGGGCGTTGCTCCACCAGATCGAATAGTTAGCGCCTTAGGAGTCAAAGCTCGAAGCATAAAGTACAATAAAGATACAACAATTTTTCAATCGCATAACAGGAGTAATTGCAGCCAGCGTGAAGGTTATGGTCATTTCTACGTTCCGGGCAATCTAGGCTTCACTCTAGGGCGTTGCTCCACCAGACCGAATACCTAGGGACTTAGAAGTCAACGCCAGAAGCATAAAATACAATAAAAGTACAACAGTTTTTCATCGTATAACGAGAATAATTGCAAGCAACGTGAAAGTAATGTTCATTTCTACCTTCCGTGCAACCTAGGCTCCACTCTAGGGCGTTGCTCCACCAGCTCAAATAGTTAGGGCCTTTGAAGTCAACGCACGAAGCATAAAACACTATAAAGATACAACAGTTTTTCCATCGTATACATGGAATGATTCGAACCATTGTGAATGTGATAGTCGTTTCTACGTTCCGGGCAACACAGGCTTCAATCTAGGTCGTTGTTCCACCAGATCGAATAGTTAGGGCCTAAGACGTCAACGCCAGAGGCATAAAATACAATATAAATACAACAGTTTTTCCATCGTATAAAACGAATAATTGCATCCAGTGTGAAAGCAATGGCCATTTCTACGTTCGGGGCAGCCTAGGCGTCACTCTAGTGCGTTGCTCCAACAGATCGAATAGTTAGGGTATTAGAAGTCAACGCCCGATGCATAAAATACAATAAAGATACAACAGTTTTTCCATCGTATAACAGGAGTAATTGCAACCAGTGTGAAAGGGATGGTCATTTCTACGTTCCGGGCAACCTAGGATTCACTCTATGGCATTGTGCCACCAGATCGAATTGCTAGGACCTTTGAAGTCAACGCCAGAAATATAAAATACAAAACAAATACAGCAGTCTTTCCATCGTATAAAACGAATAATTGCAATCAGTGTGGAAGTTATGGTCATTTCTATTCTCCGGGCAACCTAGGCTTCACTATAGGGCGTTGCTCCAACACATCGAATAGCTACGGCCTTAGAAGCCAACGTCAGAAGCATAAAATACAACATAAATACAACAGCTTGTCCAGCGTACAAATTGAATAATTGCAAACAGTGTGAAAGTAACGTTCATTTCTACGTTCCGGGCAACTTAGGCTTGACTCTAGGGCGTTGTCCCACCAGCTCGAATAGTTAGGGCTTTAGAAGACAGCGCCAGAAGCATAAAATACAATATAGATACAAAAGTTTTTCCATCCTATAAAACGAATAATTGCAACCAATGTGAAAGTAATGGCCATTTCTACGTTCCGGGCTACCTAGACTTCACTCTAGGGCGTTGCTCCACCAGATCGAATAGTTAGGGCCTTAGAAGTCAACGCCCGAAGCATAAAATACAATAAAGATACAACAACCTTTCCATCGTATAAAATGGATAATTGCAAACAGTGTGAAAGTAATGGTCACTTCTACATTCCGTGCAACCTAGGCTCCACTCTAGGGCGTTGCTCCACCAGATCGAATTGTTAGGGCCTAAGAAGTCAACGCCAGAAGCATAAAATACAATAAAAATACAACGGTTTTTCCATCGTATAAAACGAATAATTGCAGCCAGTGTGAAGGTAATGGTCCTTTCTACGTTCCGGGCAACCTAGGCTTCACTCTAGGGCGTTGCTCCACCAGATCAAACAGTTAGGGCCTTAGAAGTCAACGCCCGAAGCATAAAATACAATATAAATATAACAGTCTTTCCATCGTATAAAACGAAAGATAGCAACCAGTGTGAAAGTTATGGTCATTTCTACGTTCCGGGCAACCCAGATTTCACCCCAGGGCGTTGCTCCACCAGATCGAATAGTTAGTGCCTCAGAAGTCAACGCCAGAAGCATAAAATACAATATAAATACAACAGCTTTTCCATCGTATAAAGCGAATAATTGCAACCAGTATGAAACTTATGGTCATTTCTACTTTCCGAGCAACCTAGGCTTCACACTAGGGCGTTGCTCCAACAGATTGAATAGTGAGGGCCTTAGAAGTCAACGGCCGAACCATAAAATGCAAAAAAAATACAACAGTGTTTCCAACATATAACAGGAATAATTGCAACCAGTTTGAAAGTGATGGCCAATTCTACGTTCCGGGCAACCCAGGTTTCACTCGAGGGCGTTGCTCCACCAGACCGAATAGTTACGGCCTAAGAAGTTAACGCCAGAAGCATAAAATACAATATAAATACAACAGCTTTTCCATCGTATAAAACGAATAATTGCAACCAGTATGAAACTTATGGTCATTTCTACTTTCCGAGCAACCTAGGCTTCACTCTAGGGCGTTGCTCCACTAGATCGAATAGCTAGGGCCTTAGAAGTCAGCGCCAGAAGCATAAAATACGATATAAATACAACAGCTTTTCCATCGTATAAAAGGAATAATTGCAAACAGTGTGAAAGTAATGGTCATTTCTACGTTCCGGGTAACCTAGGCTTCACTCTAGGGCGTTGCTCCACCAGATCAAACAGTTAGGGCCTTAGAAGTCAACGCCCGAAGCATAAAATACAATATAAATATAACAGTCTTTCCATCGCATAAAACGAAAGATAGCAACCAGTGTGAAAGTTATGGTCATTTCTACGTTCCGGGCAACCCAGGTTTCACTCCAGGGCGTTGCTCTACCAGATCGAACAGTTAGGGCCTCAGAAGTCAACGCCCGAAGCATAAAATACAAAATAAATAAAACAGTTTTTCCATCGTATAAAACGAATAATTGCTACCCGTGTGAAAGTTATGGTCATTTCTACGTTCCGCGCAACCTGGGCTTTACCCTAGGGCGTTGTTCCACCAGCTCAAATAGTTAGGGCCTTTGAAGTCAACGCACGAAGCATAAAACACTATAAAGATACAACAGTTTTTCCATCGTATACATGGAATGATTCGAACCATTGTGAATGTGATAGTCGTTTCTACGTTCCGGGCAACACAGGCTTCAATCTAGGTCGTTGTTCCACCAGATCGAATAGTTAGGGCCTAAGACGTCAACGCCAGAGGCATAAAATACAATATAAATACAACAGTTTTTCCATCGTATAAAACGAATAATTGCATCCAGTGTGAAAGCAATGGCCATTTCTACGTTCGGGGCAACCTAGGCGTCACTCTAGTGCGTTGCTCCAACAGATCGAATAGTTAGGGCATTAGAAGTCAACGCCCGATGCATAAAATACAAAATAAATAGAACGGTTTTTCCATCGTATAACAGGAGTAATTGCAACCAGTGTGAAAGGGATGGTCATTTCTACGTTCCGGGCAACCTAGGCTTCACCCTAGGGCGTTGTTCCACCAGATGGAATAGTTAGGGCCTAAGAAGTCAACGCCAGAAGCATAAAATACGATATAAATACCACAGCTTTTCCATCGTATAAAACAAATAATTGCAACCAGTTTGATAGTGATGGTCATTTCTACGTACCGGACAACCTAGGCTTCACTCTAGGGCGTTGCTCCACCAGATCGAATAGTTAGGGCCTTAGAAGTCATCGCCCGAAGCATAAAATATAAAATAAATAGAACAGTTTTTCCATCGTATAAAACGAATAATTGCTACCAGTGTGAAAGTTATGGTCATTTCTACTTTCCGGGCAACCTAGACTTCACCCTAGGGCGTTGTTCCACCAGATGGAATAGTTTGGGCCTAAGAAGTCAACGCCAGAAGCATAAAATACGAGATAAATACAACAGCTTTTCCATCGTATAAAACAAATAATTGCAACCAGCTTGATAGTGATGGTCATTTCTACGTTCAGGGCAACCTAGGCTTCAGTCTCTGGCGTTGTGCCACCAGATCGAATTGTTAGGGCCTAAGAAGTCAACGCCAGAAGCATAAAACACAATAAAAATACAACGGTTTTTCCATTGTATAAAACGAATAATTGCACCCAGTGTGAAAGCAATAGCCATTTCTACGTTCCGGGCAACCTAGACGTCACTCTAGTGCGTTGCTCCAACAGATCGAATAGCTAGCGCCTTAGAAGTCAACGCCCGAAGCATAAAATACAATAAAGATACAACAGTTTTTCCATCGTATAACAGGAGTAATTGCAACTAGTGTGAAAGGGATTGTCATTTCTACGTTCTGGTCAACCTAGGCTTCACTCTATGGCGTTGTGCCACCAGGTCGAATTGTTAGGGCCTTTGAAGTCAACGCCAGAAATATAAAACACAAAACAAATTCAACAGTTTTTCCATCGTATAAAACGAATAATTGCAACCAGTGTGAAGGTAATGGTCTTTTGTACGTTCCGGTCAACCTAGGCTTCAATCTAGGTCGTTGTTCCACCAGATCGAACATTTAGGGCCTAAGAAGTCAACGCAAGAAGCATAAAATACAATATAAATACGACAGTTTGTCCATCGTATAAAACGAATAATTGCATCCAGTGTGAAAGTAATGGCCATTTCTACGTTCCGGGCAACCTAGGCGTCACTCTAGGACGTTGCTCCACCGGATCGAATAGTTAGGGCTTTAGAAGTCAACGCCAGAAGCATAAAATACAATATAAATACAGCAGTTTTTCCATCGTATAAAACGCATAATTGCATCCAATGTGAACGTAATGGCCACTTCTACGTTCCGGGCAACCTAGGCTTCACTCTAGGGCGTTGCTCCATCGGATCGAATAGTTAGCGCCTTAGAAGTCAAAGCTCGAAGCATAAAGTACAATAAAGATACAACAGTTTTTGAATCGCATAAGAGGAGTAATTGCAGCCAGCGTGAAGGTTATGGTCATTTCTACGTTCCGGGCAATCTAGGTTTCACTCTAGGTCGTTGCTACACCAGATCGAATACCTAGGGACTTAGAAGTCAACGCCAGAAGCATAAAATACAATAAAAGTACAACAGTTTTTCATCGTATAACTAGAATAATTGCAAGCAGCGTGAAAGTAATGGTCACTTCTACATTCCGTGCAACCTAGGCTCCACTCTAGGGCGTTGCTCCACCAGGTCGAATAGTTAGGGCCTAAGAAGTCAACGCCAGAAGCATACAAGACGATATTAATACAACAGCTTTTACATCGTATAAAACGAATAATTGCAACCAGTGTGAGAGTTCTGGTCATTTCCACGTTCCGGGTAACCTAGGCTTCACTCCAGGGTGCTGCTCCACCAGATCGAATTGTTAGGGCCTTAGGAGATAACGCCAGGAGCATAAGATACAATAAAAATACAACAGTCTTTTCATCGTATTACAGGAATAATTGCAATAAGCGTGAAAGTAATGATCATTTCGGCGTTTCGGGCATCCTAGACTTAACTCTGAGGCATTGCTCCTCCAGATCGAATAGTTGGGGCCTAAGAAGTCAATGCCAGAAGCATAAAATACAATATAAATACAAGAGCTTTGGCATCGAATAAATTAATAATTGCAAACAGTGTGAAAGATATGGTCATTTCTACGTTCCAGGCAACCTAGGCTTCATTCTAGGGCGTTGGTCCACCAGATCAAACAGTTAGGGCCTAAGAAGTCAACGCCAGAAGCATAAAATACAATATAAATATAACAGTTTTTCCATCGTATAAGACGAATGCTAGCAACCAGTGTGAAAGTTATGGTCATTTCTACGTTCCGGGCAACCTAGGCGTCACTCTAGGGCGTTGCTCAACCGCATCTAATAGCTACGGCCTTAGAAGTCAACGCCAGAGGCATAAAATACAATATAAATACAACAGCTTTTCCATCGTACAAAATGAATAATACCAAAACGTGTGAAAGTAATTGTCATTTCTACGTTCCGGGCAACCTAGGCATCACTCTAGGTCGTTGCTCCACCAGATCAAATAGCTAGCGACTTAGAATTAAACGCCAGAAGCATAGAATACAATAAAAATACAACAGTTTTTCCATCGTATAACAGGAATAACTGCTACCAGTGTGAATGTAATGGTCATTTCTACGTTCCGGGCAACCTAGGTTTCACTCAAGGGCGTTGCTCCACCAGGTCGAATAGTTAGGGCCTAAGAAGTCAACGCCAGATGCATAAAATACGATATAAATAAAACAGCTTTTACATCGTATAAAACGTATAATTGCAACCAGTGTGAGAGTTCTGGTCATTTCCACGTTCCGGGCAACCTAGGCTTCACTCCAGGGTGTTGCTCCACCAGATCGAATAGTTAGGGCCTTAGAAGTCAACGCCAGGAGCATAAGATACAATAAAAATACAACAGTCTTTTCATCGTATTACAGGAATAATTGCAATAAGCGTGAAAGTAATGATCATTTCGGCGTTTCGGGCATCCTAGACCTAACTCTGAGGCATTGCACTTCCAGATCGAATAGTTGGGGCCTAAGAAGTCAATGCCAGAAGCATAAAATACAATATAAATACAACAGCTTTGGCATCGAATAAATTAATAATTGCAAACAGTGTGAAAGATATGGTCATTTCTACGTTCTCGGCAACCTAGGCTTCATTCTAGGGCGTTGGTGCAGCAGATCAAACAGTTAGGGCCTTAGAAGTCAACGCCCGAAACATAAAGTACAAAATAAATCGAACAGGTTTTCCATTGTATAAAACTAATAATTGCAACCAGTGTGAAAGTTATGGTCATTTCTACATTCCGAGCAACCTAGGCTTCACTCTAGTGCGTTGCTCCACCAGATCGAATAGTTAGGTCCTTAGAAGTAAACGCCAGAAGCATAAAATAGGATATAAATACAACAGCTTTTCCACCGTATAAAAGGATTAATTGCAACCAGTTTGAAAGTGATGGTCATTTCTACTTTCCGAGCAACCTAGGCTTCACCCTAGGGCGTTGCTCCAACAGAATGAATAGGGTGGGCCTTAGATGTCAACGCCCGAAGCATAAAATGCAATAAAAATACAACAGTGTTTCCATCATATAACAGGAATAATTGCAACCAGTTTGAAAGGGATGGCCAATTCTACGTTCCGGCAACCTAGGCTTCACTCTAGGCCGTTGCTCCTCCAGATCGAATAGCTAGTGCCTTAGAAGTCAACGCCAGAAGCATAAAATACAATATAAATACAACAGCTTTTCCATCGTATAAAACGAATAATTGCAACCAGTATGAAACTTATGGTCATTTCTACTTTCCGAGCAACCTAGGCTTCACTCTAGGGCGTTGCTCCACTAGATCGAATAGCTAGGGCCCTAGAAGTCAGCGCCAGAAGCATAAAATACGATATAAATACAACAGCTTTTCAATCGTATAAAAGGAATAATTGCAAACAGTGTGAAAGTAATTGTCATTTCTACGTTCCGGGCAACCTAGGCATCACTCTAGGTCGTTGCTCCACCAGATCAAATAGCTAGCGACTTAGAATTAAACGCCAGAAGCATAGAATACAATATAAATACAACAGTTTTTCCATCGTATAACAGGAATAATTGCAACCAGTGTGAATGTAATGGTCATTTCTACGTTCCGGGCAACCTAGGCTTCACTCTAGGGCGTTGCTCCACCAGGTCGAATAGTTAGGGCCTAAGAAGTCAACGCCAGAAGCATACAAGACGATATTAATACAACAGCTTTTACATCGTATAAAACGAATAATTGCAACCAGTGTGAGAGTTCTGGTCATTTCCACGTTCCGGGTAACCTAGGCTTCACTCCAGGGTGCTGCTCCACCAGATCGAATAGTTAGGGCCTTAGGAGTTAACGCCAGGAGCATAAGATACAATAAAAATACAACAGTCTTTTCATCGTATTACAGGAATAATTGCAATAAGCGTGAAAGTAATGATCATTTCGGCGTTTCGGGCATCCTAGACTTAACTCTGAGGCATTGCTCCTCCAGATCGAATAGTTGGGGCCTAAGAAGTCAATGCCAGAAGCATAAAATACAATATAAATACAAGAGCTTTGGCATCGAATAAATTAATAATTGCAAACAGTGTGAAAGATATGGTCATTTCTACGTTCCAGGCAACCTAGGCTTCATTCTAGGGCGTTGGTCCACCAGATCAAACAGTTAGGGCCTTAGAAGTCAACGCCCGAAACATAAAATATAAAATAAATCGAACAGGATTTCCATTGTATAAAACGAATAATTGCAGCCAGTGTGAAAGTTATGGTCATTTCTACATTCCGAGCAACCTAGGCTTCACTCTAGGGCGTTGCTCCACCAGATCGAATAGTTAGGTCCTTAGAAGTAAACGCCAGAAGCATAAAATAGGATATAAATACAACAGCCTTTCCATCGTATAAAAGGATTAATTGCAACCAGTTTGAAAGTGATGGTCATTTCTCCTTTCCGGGCAACCTCAGCTTCACCCTAGGGCGTTGCTCCACTAGATCGAACAGCTAGGGCCATAGAAGTCAACGCCAGAAGCATAAAATACGATATAAATGAAACAGCTTTTACATCGTATAAAACGAATAATAGCAACCGGTGTGAAAGTTATGGTCATTTCAACGTTCCGAGCAAGCTAGGCGTCACTCTAGGGCGTTGCTCAATCAGATCGAATAGCTAGGGACTTAGAATTAATCGCTAAAAGCATAAAATACAATTAAAATACAACCGTTTTTCAATCGTATAAAACGAATAATTGCAACCAGTGTGAAAGTTATGGACATTTCTACATTCCGGCCAACCTAGGCTTCACCCTAGGGCGTTGCACCACCAGATCGAATAGTTAGGGCCTTAGAAGTCAACGCCAGAAGCATAAAATACAATAAAGATGCAACAGTTTTTCCATTGTTTTACAGGAATAACTGCAACCAGTGTGAATGTACTGGTCATTTCTACGTTCCGGATAACCTAGGCTTCACTCTAGGGCGTTGTTCCACCAGATGGAACAGTTAGGGCCTAAGAAGTCAACGCCAGAAGCATAAAATACAATATAAATATAACAGTTTTTCCATCGTATAAGACGAATGCTAGCAACCAGTGTGAAAGTTATGGTCATTTCTACATTCCGGGCAACCTAGGCGTCACTCTAGGGCGTTGCTCCACCGCATCTAATAGCTACGGCCTTAGAAGTCAACGCCAGAGGCATAAAATACAATATAAATACAACAGCTTTTCCATCGTACAAAATGAATAATACCAAACCGTGTGAAAGTAATTGTCATTTCTACGTTCCGGGCAACCTAGGCATCACTCTAGGTCGTTGCTCCACCAGATCAAATAGCTAGCGACTTAGAATTAAACGCCAGAAGCATAGAATACAATAAATATACAACAGTTTTTCCATCGTATAACAGGAATAACTGCTACCAGTGTGAATGTAATGGTCATTTCTACGTTCCGGGCAACCTAGGTTTCACTCTGGGGCGTTGCTCCACCAGGTCGAATAGTTAGGGCCTAAGAAGTCAACGCCAGATGCATAAAATACGATATAAATAAAACAGCTTTTACATCGTATAAAACGTATAATTGCAACCAGTGTGAGAGTTCTGGTCATTTCCACGTTCCGGGCAACCTAGGCTTCACTCCAGGGTGCTGCTCCACCAGATCGAATAGTTAGGGCCTTAGAAGTCAACGCCAGGAGCATAAGATACAATAAAAATACAACAGTCTTTTCATCGTATTACAGGAATAATTGCAATAAGCGAGAAAGTAATGATCATTTCGGCGTTTCGGGCATCCTAGACCTAACTCTGAGGCATTGCTCTTCCAGATCGAATAGTTGGGGCCTAAGAAGTCAATGCCAGAAGCATAAAATACAATATAAATACAAGAGCTTTGGCATCGAATAAATTAATAATTGCAAACAGTGTGAAAGATATGGTCATTTCTACGTTCCGGGCAACCTGGGCTTCATTCTAGGGCGTTAGTCCACCAGATCAAACAGTTAGGGCCTTAGAAGTCAACGCCAGAATCATAAAATACAATATAAATACAACAGTTTTTCCATCGTATAAAACGAATGATTGCAACCAGTATGAAAGTTATGGTCATTTCTACTTTCCGAGCAACCTAGGCTTCACACTAGGGCGTTGCCCCAACAGATTGAACAGTTAGGGCCTTAGAAGTCAACGCCCGAACCATAAAATGCAAAAAAAATACGACAGTGTTTCCAACATATAACAGGAATAATTGCAGCCAGTTTGAAAGTGATGGCCAATTGTACGTTCCGGGCAACCTGTGTTTCACTCCAGGGCGTTGCTCCACCAGACCGAATAGTTACGGCCTAAGAAGTCAACGCCAGAAGCATAAAATACGATATAAATAAAACAGCTTTTACATCGTATAAAACGAATAATAGCAACCGGTGTGAAAGTTATGGTCATTTCAACGTTCCGAGCAAGCTAGGCGTCACTCTAGGGCGTTGCTCCACCAGATCGAATAACTAGGGACTTAGAATTCATCGCTAAAAGCATAAAATACAATTAAAATACAACCGTTTTTCAATCGTATAAAACGAATAATTGCAACCAGTGTAAAAGTTATGGACATTTCTACATTCCGGCCAACCGAGGCTTCACCCTAGGGCGTAGCACCACAAGATCGAATAGTTAGGGCTTTAGAAGTCAACGCCAGAAGCATAAAATACAATAAAGATGCAACAGTTTTTCCATTGTTTTACAGGAATAACTGCAACCAGTGTGAATGTACTGGTCATTTCTACGTTCCGGATAACCTAGGCTTCACTCTAGGGCGTTGTTCCACCAGATCGAACAGTTAGGGCCTAAGAAGTCAACGCCAGAAGCATAAAATACAATATAAATATAACAGTTTTTCCATCGTATAAGACGAATGCTAGCAACCAGTGTGAAAGTTATGGTCATTTCAACGTTCCGGGCAACCTAGGCGTCACTCTAGGGCGTTGCTCCACCGCATCTAATGGCTACGGCCTTAGAAGTCAACGCCAGAGGCATAAAATACAATATAAATACAACAGCTTTTCCATCGTACAAAATGAATAATACCAAACAGTGTGAAAGTAATTGTCATTTCTACGTTCCGGGCAACCTAGGCTTCACTCAAGGTCGTTGCTCCACCTCATCAAATAGATAGCGACTTAAAATTAAACGCCAGAAGCATAGAATACAATAAAAATACAACAGTTTTTCCTTCGTATAACAGGAATAATTGCAACCAGTGTGAATGTAATGGTCATTTCTACGTTCAGGGCAACCTAGGTTTCACTCTAGGGCGTTGCTCCACCAGGTCGAGTAGTTAGGTCCTAAGAAGTCAACGCCAGATGCATAAAATACGATATAAATAAAACAGCTTTTACATCGTATAAAACGTATAATTGCAACCAGTGTGAGAGTTCTGGTCATTTCCACGTTCCGGGCAACCTAGACGTCACTCTAGTGCGTTGCTCCAACAGATCGAATAGCTAGCGCCTTAGAAGTCAACGCCCGAAGCATAAAATACAATAAAGATACAACAGTTTTTCCATCGTATAACAGGAGTAATTGCAACTAGTGTGAAAGGGATTGTCATTTCTACGTTCTGGTCAACCTAGGCTTCACTCTATGGCGTTGTGCCACCAGGTCGAATTGTTAGGGCCTTTGAAGTCAACGCCAGAAATATAAAACACAAAACAAATTCAACAGTTTTTCCATCGTATAAAACGAATAATTGCAACCAGTGTGAAGGTAATGGTCTTTTGTACGTTCCGGTCAACCTAGGCTTCAATCTAGGTCGTTGTTCCACCAGATCGAACATTTAGGGCCTAAGAAGTCAACGCAAGAAGCATAAAATACAATATAAATACGACAGTTTGTCCATCGTATAAAACGAATAATTGCATCCAGTGTGAAAGTAATGGCCATTTCTACGTTCCGGGCAACCTAGGCGTCACTCTAGGACGTTGCTCCACCGGATCGAATAGTTAGGGCTTTAGAAGTCAACGCCAGAAGCATAAAATACAATATAAATACAGCAGTTTTTCCATCGTATAAAACGCATAATTGCATCCAATGTGAACGTAATGGCCACTTCTACGTTCCGGGCAACCTAGGCTTCACTCTAGGGCGTTGCTCCATCGGATCGAATAGTTAGCGCCTTAGAAGTCAAAGCTCGAAGCATAAAGTACAATAAAGATACAACAGTTTTTGAATCGCATAAGAGGAGTAATTGCAGCCAGCGTGAAGGTTATGGTCATTTCTACGTTCCGGGCAATCTAGGTTTCACTCTAGGTCGTTGCTACACCAGATCGAATACCTAGGGACTTAGAAGTCAACGCCAGAAGCATAAAATACAATAAAAGTACAACAGTTTTTCATCGTATAACTAGAATAATTGCAAGCAGCGTGAAAGTAATGGTCACTTCTACATTCCGTGCAACCTAGGCTCCACTCTAGGGCGTTGCTCCACCAGGTCGAATAGTTAGGGCCTAAGAAGTCAACGCCAGAAGCATACAAGACGATATTAATACAACAGCTTTTACATCGTATAAAACGAATAATTGCAACCAGTGTGAGAGTTCTGGTCATTTCCACGTTCCGGGTAACCTAGGCTTCACTCCAGGGTGCTGCTCCACCAGATCGAATTGTTAGGGCCTTAGGAGATAACGCCAGGAGCATAAGATACAATAAAAATACAACAGTCTTTTCATCGTATTACAGGAATAATTGCAATAAGCGTGAAAGTAATGATCATTTCGGCGTTTCGGGCATCCTAGACTTAACTCTGAGGCATTGCTCCTCCAGATCGAATAGTTGGGGCCTAAGAAGTCAATGCCAGAAGCATAAAATACAATATAAATACAAGAGCTTTGGCATCGAATAAATTAATAATTGCAAACAGTGTGAAAGATATGGTCATTTCTACGTTCCAGGCAACCTAGGCTTCATTCTAGGGCGTTGGTCCACCAGATCAAACAGTTAGGGCCTAAGAAGTCAACGCCAGAAGCATAAAATACAATATAAATATAACAGTTTTTCCATCGTATAAGACGAATGCTAGCAACCAGTGTGAAAGTTATGGTCATTTCTACGTTCCGGGCAACCTAGGCGTCACTCTAGGGCGTTGCTCAACCGCATCTAATAGCTACGGCCTTAGAAGTCAACGCCAGAGGCATAAAATACAATATAAATACAACAGCTTTTCCATCGTACAAAATGAATAATACCAAAACGTGTGAAAGTAATTGTCATTTCTACGTTCCGGGCAACCTAGGCATCACTCTAGGTCGTTGCTCCACCAGATCAAATAGCTAGCGACTTAGAATTAAACGCCAGAAGCATAGAATACAATAAAAATACAACAGTTTTTCCATCGTATAACAGGAATAACTGCTACCAGTGTGAATGTAATGGTCATTTCTACGTTCCGGGCAACCTAGGTTTCACTCAAGGGCGTTGCTCCACCAGGTCGAATAGTTAGGGCCTAAGAAGTCAACGCCAGATGCATAAAATACGATATAAATAAAACAGCTTTTACATCGTATAAAACGTATAATTGCAACCAGTGTGAGAGTTCTGGTCATTTCCACGTTCCGGGCAACCTAGGCTTCACTCCAGGGTGTTGCTCCACCAGATCGAATAGTTAGGGCCTTAGAAGTCAACGCCAGGAGCATAAGATACAATAAAAATACAACAGTCTTTTCATCGTATTACAGGAATAATTGCAATAAGCGTGAAAGTAATGATCATTTCGGCGTTTCGGGCATCCTAGACCTAACTCTGAGGCATTGCACTTCCAGATCGAATAGTTGGGGCCTAAGAAGTCAATGCCAGAAGCATAAAATACAATATAAATACAACAGCTTTGGCATCGAATAAATTAATAATTGCAAACAGTGTGAAAGATATGGTCATTTCTACGTTCTCGGCAACCTAGGCTTCATTCTAGGGCGTTGGTGCAGCAGATCAAACAGTTAGGGCCTTAGAAGTCAACGCCCGAAACATAAAGTACAAAATAAATCGAACAGGTTTTCCATTGTATAAAACGAATAATTGCAACCAGTGTGAAAGTTATGGTCATTTCTACATTCCGAGCAACCTAGGCTTCACTCTAGTGCGTTGCTCCACCAGATCGAATAGTTAGGTCCTTAGAAGTAAACGCCAGAAGCATAAAATAGGATATAAATACAACAGCTTTTCCACCGTATAAAAGGATTAATTGCAACCAGTTTGAAAGTGATGGTCATTTCTACTTTCCGAGCAACCTAGGCTTCACCCTAGGGCGTTGCTCCAACAGAATGAATAGGGTGGGCCTTAGATGTCAACGCCCGAAGCATAAAATGCAATAAAAATACAACAGTGTTTCCATCATATAACAGGAATAATTGCAACCAGTTTGAAAGGGATGGCCAATTCTACGTTCCGGCAACCTAGGCTTCACTCTAGGCCGTTGCTCCTCCAGATCGAATAGCTAGTGCCTTAGAAGTCAACGCCAGAAGCATAAAATACAATATAAATACAACAGCTTTTCCATCGTATAAAACGAATAATTGCAACCAGTATGAAACTTATGGTCATTTCTACTTTCCGAGCAACCTAGGCTTCACTCTAGGGCGTTGCTCCACTAGATCGAATAGCTAGGGCCCTAGAAGTCAGCGCCAGAAGCATAAAATACGATATAAATACAACAGCTTTTCAATCGTATAAAAGGAATAATTGCAAACAGTGTGAAAGTAATTGTCATTTCTACGTTCCGGGCAACCTAGGCATCACTCTAGGTCGTTGCTCCACCAGATCAAATAGCTAGCGACTTAGAATTAAACGCCAGAAGCATAGAATACAATATAAATACAACAGTTTTTCCATCGTATAACAGGAATAATTGCAACCAGTGTGAATGTAATGGTCATTTCTACGTTCCGGGCAACCTAGGCTTCACTCTAGGGCGTTGCTCCACCAGGTCGAATAGTTAGGGCCTAAGAAGTCAACGCCAGAAGCATACAAGACGATATTAATACAACAGCTTTTACATCGTATAAAACGAATAATTGCAACCAGTGTGAGAGTTCTGGTCATTTCCACGTTCCGGGTAACCTAGGCTTCACTCCAGGGTGCTGCTCCACCAGATCGAATAGTTAGGGCCTTAGGAGTTAACGCCAGGAGCATAAGATACAATAAAAATACAACAGTCTTTTCATCGTATTACAGGAATAATTGCAATAAGCGTGAAAGTAATGATCATTTCGGCGTTTCGGGCATCCTAGACTTAACTCTGAGGCATTGCTCCTCCAGATCGAATAGTTGGGGCCTAAGAAGTCAATGCCAGAAGCATAAAATACAATATAAATACAAGAGCTTTGGCATCGAATAAATTAATAATTGCAAACAGTGTGAAAGATATGGTCATTTCTACGTTCCAGGCAACCTAGGCTTCATTCTAGGGCGTTGGTCCACCAGATCAAACAGTTAGGGCCTTAGAAGTCAACGCCCGAAACATAAAATATAAAATAAATCGAACAGGATTTCCATTGTATAAAACGAATAATTGCAGCCAGTGTGAAAGTTATGGTCATTTCTACATTCCGAGCAACCTAGGCTTCACTCTAGGGCGTTGCTCCACCAGATCGAATAGTTAGGTCCTTAGAAGTAAACGCCAGAAGCATAAAATAGGATATAAATACAACAGCCTTTCCATCGTATAAAAGGATTAATTGCAACCAGTTTGAAAGTGATGGTCATTTCTCCTTTCCGGGCAACCTCAGCTTCACCCTAGGGCGTTGCTCCACTAGATCGAACAGCTAGGGCCATAGAAGTCAACGCCAGAAGCATAAAATACGATATAAATGAAACAGCTTTTACATCGTATAAAACGAATAATAGCAACCGGTGTGAAAGTTATGGTCATTTCAACGTTCCGAGCAAGCTAGGCGTCACTCTAGGGCGTTGCTCAATCAGATCGAATAGCTAGGGACTTAGAATTAATCGCTAAAAGCATAAAATACAATTAAAATACAACCGTTTTTCAATCGTATAAAACGAATAATTGCAACCAGTGTGAAAGTTATGGACATTTCTACATTCCGGCCAACCTAGGCTTCACCCTAGGGCGTTGCACCACCAGATCGAATAGTTAGGGCCTTAGAAGTCAACGCCAGAAGCATAAAATACAATAAAGATGCAACAGTTTTTCCATTGTTTTACAGGAATAACTGCAACCAGTGTGAATGTACTGGTCATTTCTACGTTCCGGATAACCTAGGCTTCACTCTAGGGCGTTGTTCCACCAGATGGAACAGTTAGGGCCTAAGAAGTCAACGCCAGAAGCATAAAATACAATATAAATATAACAGTTTTTCCATCGTATAAGACGAATGCTAGCAACCAGTGTGAAAGTTATGGTCATTTCTACATTCCGGGCAACCTAGGCGTCACTCTAGGGCGTTGCTCCACCGCATCTAATAGCTACGGCCTTAGAAGTCAACGCCAGAGGCATAAAATACAATATAAATACAACAGCTTTTCCATCGTACAAAATGAATAATACCAAACCGTGTGAAAGTAATTGTCATTTCTACGTTCCGGGCAACCTAGGCATCACTCTAGGTCGTTGCTCCACCAGATCAAATAGCTAGCGACTTAGAATTAAACGCCAGAAGCATAGAATACAATAAATATACAACAGTTTTTCCATCGTATAACAGGAATAACTGCTACCAGTGTGAATGTAATGGTCATTTCTACGTTCCGGGCAACCTAGGTTTCACTCTGGGGCGTTGCTCCACCAGGTCGAATAGTTAGGGCCTAAGAAGTCAACGCCAGATGCATAAAATACGATATAAATAAAACAGCTTTTACATCGTATAAAACGTATAATTGCAACCAGTGTGAGAGTTCTGGTCATTTCCACGTTCCGGGCAACCTAGGCTTCACTCCAGGGTGCTGCTCCACCAGATCGAATAGTTAGGGCCTTAGAAGTCAACGCCAGGAGCATAAGATACAATAAAAATACAACAGTCTTTTCATCGTATTACAGGAATAATTGCAATAAGCGAGAAAGTAATGATCATTTCGGCGTTTCGGGCATCCTAGACCTAACTCTGAGGCATTGCTCTTCCAGATCGAATAGTTGGGGCCTAAGAAGTCAATGCCAGAAGCATAAAATACAATATAAATACAAGAGCTTTGGCATCGAATAAATTAATAATTGCAAACAGTGTGAAAGATATGGTCATTTCTACGTTCCGGGCAACCTGGGCTTCATTCTAGGGCGTTAGTCCACCAGATCAAACAGTTAGGGCCTTAGAAGTCAACGCCAGAATCATAAAATACAATATAAATACAACAGTTTTTCCATCGTATAAAACGAATGATTGCAACCAGTATGAAAGTTATGGTCATTTCTACTTTCCGAGCAACCTAGGCTTCACACTAGGGCGTTGCCCCAACAGATTGAACAGTTAGGGCCTTAGAAGTCAACGCCCGAACCATAAAATGCAAAAAAAATACGACAGTGTTTCCAACATATAACAGGAATAATTGCAGCCAGTTTGAAAGTGATGGCCAATTGTACGTTCCGGGCAACCTGTGTTTCACTCCAGGGCGTTGCTCCACCAGACCGAATAGTTACGGCCTAAGAAGTCAACGCCAGAAGCATAAAATACGATATAAATAAAACAGCTTTTACATCGTATAAAACGAATAATAGCAACCGGTGTGAAAGTTATGGTCATTTCAACGTTCCGAGCAAGCTAGGCGTCACTCTAGGGCGTTGCTCCACCAGATCGAATAACTAGGGACTTAGAATTCATCGCTAAAAGCATAAAATACAATTAAAATACAACCGTTTTTCAATCGTATAAAACGAATAATTGCAACCAGTGTAAAAGTTATGGACATTTCTACATTCCGGCCAACCGAGGCTTCACCCTAGGGCGTAGCACCACAAGATCGAATAGTTAGGGCTTTAGAAGTCAACGCCAGAAGCATAAAATACAATAAAGATGCAACAGTTTTTCCATTGTTTTACAGGAATAACTGCAACCAGTGTGAATGTACTGGTCATTTCTACGTTCCGGATAACCTAGGCTTCACTCTAGGGCGTTGTTCCACCAGATCGAACAGTTAGGGCCTAAGAAGTCAACGCCAGAAGCATAAAATACAATATAAATATAACAGTTTTTCCATCGTATAAGACGAATGCTAGCAACCAGTGTGAAAGTTATGGTCATTTCAACGTTCCGGGCAACCTAGGCGTCACTCTAGGGCGTTGCTCCACCGCATCTAATGGCTACGGCCTTAGAAGTCAACGCCAGAGGCATAAAATACAATATAAATACAACAGCTTTTCCATCGTACAAAATGAATAATACCAAACAGTGTGAAAGTAATTGTCATTTCTACGTTCCGGGCAACCTAGGCTTCACTCAAGGTCGTTGCTCCACCTCATCAAATAGATAGCGACTTAAAATTAAACGCCAGAAGCATAGAATACAATAAAAATACAACAGTTTTTCCTTCGTATAACAGGAATAATTGCAACCAGTGTGAATGTAATGGTCATTTCTACGTTCAGGGCAACCTAGGTTTCACTCTAGGGCGTTGCTCCACCAGGTCGAGTAGTTAGGTCCTAAGAAGTCAACGCCAGATGCATAAAATACGATATAAATAAAACAGCTTTTACATCGTATAAAACGTATAATTGCAACCAGTGTGAGAGTTCTGGTCATTTCCACGTTCCGGGCAACCTAGGCTTCACTCCACGGTGTTGCTCCACCAGATCGAATAGTTAGGGCCTTAGAAGTCAACGCCAGGAGCATAAGATACAATAAAAATACAACAGTCTTTTCATCGTATTACAGGAATAATTGCAATAAGCGTGAAAGTAATGATCATTTCGGCGTTTCGGGCATCCTAGACCTAACTCTGAGGCATTGCTCTTCCAGATCGAATAGTTGGGGCCTAAGAAGTCAATGCCAGAAGCATAAAATACAATATAAATACAACAGCTTTGGCATCGAATAAATTAATAATTGCAAACAGTGTGAAAGATATGGTCATTTCTACGTTCCGGGCAACCTAGGCTTCATTCTAGGGCGTTGGTGCAGCAGATCAAACAGTTAGGGCCTTAGAAGTCAACGCCCGAAACATAAAGTACAAAATAAATCGAACAGGTTTTCCATTGTATAAAACGAATAATTGCAACCAGTGTGAAAGTTATGGTCATTTCTACATTCCGAGCAACCTAGGCTTCACTCTAGTGCGTTGCTCCACCAGATCGAATAGTTAGGTCCTTAGAAGTAAACGCCAGAAGCATAAAATAGGATATAAATACAACAGCTTTTCCATCGTATAAAAGGATTAATTGCAACCAGTTTGAAAGTGATGGTCATTTCTCCTTTCCGGGCAACCTCAGCTTCACTCTAGGGCGTTGCTCCACTAGATCGAACTGCTAGGGCCTTAGAAGTCAACGCCAGAAGCATAAAATACGATATAAATACAACAGCTTTTCCATCGTATAAAAGGAATAATTGCAAACAGTGTGAAAGTAATGGTCATTTCTACGTTCCGGGCAACCTAGGCTTCACTCTAGGGCGTTGCTCCACCAGATCAAACAGTTAGGGCCTTAGAAGTCAACGCGCGAAGCATAAAATACACTATAAATATAACAGTCTTTCCATCGTATAAAACGATAGATAGCAACCAGTGTGAAAGTTATGGTCATTTCTACGTTCCGGGCAACCCAGGTTTCACTCCAGGGCGTTGATCCACCGCATCTAATAGCTACGGCCTTAGAAGTCAACGCCAGAGGAATAAAATACAATATAAATACAACAGCTTTTCCATCGTACAAAATGAATAATACCAAACAGTGTGAAAGTAATTGTCATTTCTACGTTCCGGGCAATCTAGGCATCACTCTAGGTCGTTGCTCCACCAGATCAAATAGCTAGCGACTTATAATTAAACGCCAGAAGCATAGAACACAATAAAAATACAACAGTTTTTTCATCGTATAACAGGAATAATTGCAACCAGTGTGAATGTAATGGTCATTTCTACGTTCCGAGCAACCTAGGTTTCACTCTAGGGCGTTGCTCCACCAGGTCGAATAGTTAGGGCCTAAGAAGTCAACGCCAGAAGCATAAAGGACGATATTAATACAACAGCTTTTACAACGCATAAAACGAATAATTGCAACCAGTGTGAGAGTTCTGGTCATTTCCACGTTCCGGGTAACCTAGGCTTCACTGCAGGGTGCTGCTCCACCAGACCGAATAGTTAGGGCCTTAGGAGTCGACGCCAGGAGCATAAGATACAATAAAAATACAACAGTCTTTTCATCATATTACAGGAATAATTGCAATAAGCGTGAATGTAATGATAATTTCGGCGTTTCGGGCATCCTAGACTTAACTCTGAGGCATTGCTCCTCCAGATCGAATAGTTGGGGCCTAAGAAGTCAATGCCAGAAGCATAAAATACAATATAAATACAACAGCTTTGGCATCGAATAAATTAATAATTGCAAACACTGTGAAAGATATGGTCATTTCTACGTTCCGGGCAACCTGGGCTTCATTCTAGGGCGTTAGTCCACCAGATCAAACAGTTAGGGCCTTAGAAGTCAACGCCAGAATCATAAAATACAATATAAATACAACAGTTTTTCCATCGTATAAAACGAATGATTGCAACCAGTATGAAACTTATGGTCATTTCTACTTTCCGAGCAACCTAGGCTTCACACTGGGGCGTTGCCCCAACAGATTGAACAGTTAGGGCCTTAGAAGTCAACGCCCGAACCATAAAATGCAAAAAAAATACAACAGTGTTTCCAACATATAACAGGAATAATTGCAGCCAGTTTGAAAGTGATGGCCAATTGTACGTTCCGGGCAACCTGGGTTTCACTCCAGGGCGTTGCACCACCAGACCGAATAGTTACGGCCTAAGAAGTCAACGCCAGAAGCATAAAATACGATATAAATGAAACAGCTTTTACATCGTATAAAACGAATAATAGCAACCGGTGTGAAAGTTATGGTCATTTCAACGTTCCGGGCAACCTAGGCTTCACTCTAGGGCGTTGCTCCACCAGATCGAATAGCCAGGGACTTAGAATTCATCACTAAAAGCATAAAATAGAATTAAAATACAACCGTTTTTCAATCGTATAAAACGAATAATTGCAACCAGTGTGAAAGTTATGGACATTTCTACATTCCGGCCAACCTAGGCTTCACCCTAGGGCGTAGCACCACAAGATCGAATAGTTAGGGCTTTAGAAGTCAACGCCAGAAGCATAAAATACAATAAAGATGCAACAGTTTTTCCATTGTTTTACAGGAATAACTGCAACCAGTGTGAATGTACTGGTCATTTCTACGTTCCGGATAACCTATACTTCACTCTAGGGCGTTGTTCCACCAGATCGAACAGTTAGGGCCTAAGAAGTCAACGCCAGAAGCATAAAATACAATATAAATATAACAGTTTTTCCATCGTATAAGACGAATGCTAGCAACCAGTGTGAAAGTTATGGTCATTTCTACGTTCCGGGCAACCTAGGCGTCACTCTAGGGCGTTGCTCCACCGCATCTAATGGCTACGGCCTTAGAAGTCAACGCCAGAGGCATAAAATACAATATAAATACAACAGCTTTTCCATCGTACAAAATGAATAATACCAAACAGTGTGAAAGTAATTGTCATTTCTACGTTCCGTGCAACCTAGGCATCACTCTAGGTCGTTGCTCCACCAGATCAAATAGCTAGCGACTTAGAATTAAACGCCAGAAGCATAGAATACAATAAAAATACAACAGTTTTTCCATCGTATAACAGGAATAATTGCAACCAGTGTGAATGTAATGGTCATTTCTGCGTTCCGGGCAACCTAGTTTTCACTCTTGGGCGTTGCTCCACCAGGTCGAATAGTTAGGGCCTAAGAAGTCAACGCCAGAAGCATAAAATACGATATAAATAAAAAAGCTTTTACATCGTATAAAACGTATAATAGCAACCAGTGTGAAAGTTATGGTCATTTCAACGTTCCGAGCAAGCTAGGCGTCACTCTACGGCGTTGCTCCACCAGATCGAATAGCTAGGGACTTAGAATTCATCGCTAAAAGCATAAAATACAATTAAAATACAACCGTTTTTCCATCGTATAGCAGAAATAATTGCAACCAGTGTGAAAGGAATGGTCACTTCTACGTTCCGGGCAACGTAGGTTTCACTCTAGCGTGTTGATCCACCAGATCGAATAGGTAGGGCCAAAGAAGTCAACGCCCGACGCATAAAATACAAAATAAATAGAACAGCTTTTCCATTGTATTAAACGAATAATTGCTACCAGTGTGAAAGTTATGTTCATTTCTACGTTCCGGGCAACCTAGGCTACGCTCTAGGGCGTTGCTCCACCAGATCGAATAGTTAGGGCCTTAGAAGTAAACGCCCGAAGCATAAAATACAAAATAAATAGAACAGTTTTTCCATTGTATTAAACGAATAATTGCTACCAGTGTGAAAGTGATGGCCATTTCTACGTTCGGGGCGACCTAGGCTTCACCCTAGGGCGCTGCTCCACCAGATCGAATTGTTAGTGCCCTAGAAGTCAGCGCCAGAAGCATAAAATACAATATAAATACAACAGTTTTTCCATCGTATAAAACGAATAATTGCAACGAGTATGAAGGTTATGGTCATTTCTACGTTCCAGGCAACCTTGGCGTCACTCTAGGGCGTTACTCCACCACATCTAATAGCTACGGCCTTAGAAGTCAACGCCAGAAGCATAAAATACAATATAAATACAACAGCTTTGCCATCGTACAAAATGAATAATTGCAGCCAGTATGAAAGTTATGGTCATTTCTACTTTCCGGGCAACCTAGGCTTCACCCTAGGGCGTTGTTCCAACAGATTGAATAGTTAGGGGCTTAGAAGTCAACGCCCGAAGCATGAAATACAACATAAATAGAACAGTTTTTCCATCGTATAAAACGAATAATTGCTATCAGTGTGAAAGTTATGGTAATTTCTACGTTCCGGGCAACCTAGGTTTCACTCCAGGGCGTTGCTCCACCAGATCGCATAGCTACGGCCTTAGAATTCAACGCTAGAAGCATAAAGTACAATAAAAATGCAACAGTTTTTCATCGCATAGCATGAATAATTGCAACCGGTGTGAATGTTATTTTCATTTCTACGTTCCGGGCAACCTAGGCTTGACTGTAGGGTGTTACTCCACCAGATCGAATAGGTAGGTCCATAGAAGTCAACGCCCGAAGCATAAAATACAAAATAAATAGAACATTTTTTCCATTGTATAAAGCGAATAATTGCTATCAGTGTGAAAGTTATGGTAATTTCTACGTTCCGGGCAACCTAGGTTTCACTCTATGGCGTTGCTCCACCAGATCGCATTAGCTAGGGACTTAGAATTCAACGCCATAAGAATAAAATACATTATAAGTTCAACAGTTTTTCCTTCGTATAAAATGAATAATTGCTACCAGTGTGAAAGTTATGTTCATTTCTACGTTCTGGGCAACCTAGGCTTGACTGTAGGGTGTTGCTCCACCAGATCGGATAGGTAGGGCCATAGAAGTCAACGCCCGAAGCATAGAATACACTAAATATACAAGAGCTTTTCCATCGTATAACAGGAATAATTGCAACCAGTGTGAAAGTGTTGGTCATTTCTACGTTCTCGGCAACCTAGGTTTCAGTCTAGGGCGTTGTTCCAACAGATTGAATAGTTAGGGCCTTAGAACTCAACGCCCGTAGCATGAAATACAACATAAATAGAACAGTTTTTCCATCGTATAAAACGAATAATTGCTATCAGTGTGAAAGTTTTGGTAATTTCTACGTTCGGGCAACCTAGGCTTCACCCCAGGGCGTTGTTCCACCAGATCGAATAGTTAGGGCCTAAGAAGTGAACGCCAGCAGCATAAAATACAATATAAATACAACAATTCTTACAACATATAAAACGAATAATAGCAACCAGTATGAAACTTATGGTAACTTCTACGTTCCGGGCAACCTAGGTTTCACTGTAGGGCATTGCTCCACCATATCGCATAGCTAGGGACTTAGAATACAACTCCATAAGAATAAAATACAATACAAGTACAACAGTTTTTCCATCGTATAAAATGAATAATTGGAAACATTGTGAAAATAATGGTCATTTCTACGTTCCGGGCAACCTAGGCATGACTGTAGTGTGTTACTCCACCAGATCGAATAGGTAGGGCCATAGAAGTCAACGCCCGATGCATAAAATACGAAATAAATAGAACAGTTTTTCCATTGTATAAAACGAATAATTGCTACCAGTGTGAAATTTATGTTCATTTCTACGTTCTTGGCAACCTAGGCTTGACTGTAGGGTGTTGCTCCACCGGATCGAATAGGTAGGGCCATAGAAGTCAACGCCCGAAGCATAAAATACACTAAATATACAAGAGCTTTTCCGTCGTATAACAGGAATAATTGCAACCAGTGTGAAAGTGATGGTCATTTCTACGTTCCGGGCAACCTAGGCTTCACTCTAGGGCGTTGCTCCACCAGATCGAATAGTTAGGGCCTTAGAAGTCAACGCCCGAAGCATAAAATACAAAATAAATAGAACAGTTTTTCCATTGTATTAAACGAATAATTGCAACCAGTATGAAAGTTATGGTCACTTCTACTTTCCGGGCAACCTAGGCTTCACCCTAGGGCGTTGCTCCAACAGATTGAACAGTTAGGGCCTTAGAAGTCAACGCCCGAAGCATAAAATGCAATAAAAATGCAACAGTTTTTCCATCGTATAAAAGGATTAATTGCAACCAGTTTGAAAGTGATGGTCATTTCTACGTTCCGGGCAACCTAGGCTTCACTCTAGCGCGTCGCTCCACCAGATCGAATAGCTAGGCCCTTAGAAGTCAAAGCCAGAAGCATGAAATACAATATAAATACAACAGTTTTTCCATCGCATAAAACGAATAATTGCTACCGTCGTGAAAGTTATGGTCATTTCTACGTTCCGGGCAACCTAGGCTTCACTCTAGGGCGTTGTTCCACCAGATGGAATAGTTACGGCATAAGAAGTCAACGCCAGAAGCATAAAATACGGTATAAATACAACAGTTTTTCCATCGTATAAAACGAATAATTGCAGCCAGTATGAAAGTTATGGTCATTTCTACTTTCCGGGCAACCTAGGCTTCACCCTAGGGCGTTGTTCCAACAGATTGAATAGTTAGGGCCTTAGAAGTCAACTCCCGAAGCATGAAATACAACATAAATAGAACAGTTTTTCCATCGTATAAAACGAATCATTGCTATCAGTGTGAAAGTTATGGTAATTTCTACGTTCCGGGCAACCTAGGTTTCACTCTAGGGCGTTGCTCCACCAGATCGCATAGCTACGGCCTTAGAAGTCAACGCTAGAAGCATAAAGTACAATAAAAATGCAACAGTTTTTCATCGTATAGCATGAATAATTGCAACCGGTGTGAATGTTATTTTCATTTCTACGTTCCGGGCAACCTAGGCTTGACTGTAGGGTGTTACTCCACCAGATCGAATAGGTAGGACCATAGAAGTCAACGCCCGAAGCATAAAATACAAAATAAATAGAACAGTTTTTCCATTGTATAAAGCGAATAATTGCTAGCAGTGTGAAAGTTATGTTCATTTCTACGTTCCGGGCAACCTAGGCTACACTCTAGAGCGTTGCTCCACCAGATCGAGTAGTTAGGGCCTTAGAAGTCAACGCCCGAAGCATAAAATACAAAATAAATAGAACAGTTTTTCCATTGTATTAAACGAATAATTGCTACCAGTGTGAGAGTGATGGCCATTTCTACGTTCCGGGCGACCTAGGCTTCTCCCTAGGGCGCTGCTCCACCAGATCGAATTGTTAGTGCCCTAGAAGTCAGCGCCAGAAGCATAAAATACAATATAAATACAACAGTTTTTCCATCGTATAAAACGAATAATTGCAACCAGTATGAAGGTTATGGTCATTTCTACTTTCCGGGCAACCTAGGCTCCACCCTAGGGCGTTGATCGAATAGATTGAATAGTTAGGGCCTTAGAAGTCAACGCCCGAAGCATGAAATACAAAATAAATAGAACAGTTGTTCCATCGTATAAAACGAATAATTGCTACCGGTGTGAAAGTTATGGTCATTTCTACGTTCCGGGCAACCTAGGCTTGACTGTAGGGTGTTGCTCGACCAGATCGAATAGGTAGGCCCAAAGAAGTCAACGACCGACGCATAAAATACAAAATAAATAGAACAGCTTTTCCATTGTATATAACGAATAATTGCAGCCAGTATGAAAGTTATGGTCATTTCTACTCTCCGGGCAACCTAGGCTTCACCCTAGGGCGTTGTTCCAACAGATTGAATAGTTAGGGCCTTAGAAGTCAACGCTAGAAGCATAAAGTACAATAAAAATGCAACAGTTTTTCATCGTATAGCATGAATAATTGCAACCAGTGTGAATGTTATTTTCATTTCTACGTTCCGGGCAACCTAGGCTTGACTGAAGGGTGTTACTTCACCAGATCGCATAGCTACGGCCTTAGAAGTCAACGCCATAAGAATAAAATACATTATAAGTACAACAGTTTTTCCATCGTATAAAATGAATAATTGCTACCAGTGTGAAAGTTATGTTCATTTCTACGTTCTGGGCAACCTAGGCTTGACTGTATGGTGTTGCTCCACCAGATCGAATAGGTAGGGCCATAGAAGTCAACGCCCGAAGCATAGAATACACTAAATATACAAGAGCTTTTCCATCGTATAACAGGAATAATTGCAACCAGTGTGAAAGTGTTGGTCATTTCTACGTTCCGAGCAACCTAGGCTTCACTCTAGGGCGTTGCTCCACCAGAGCGAATAGGTAGGGCCATAGAAGTCAACGCCAGAAGCATAAGATACAATAAAAATGCAACAGTTTTTCCATCGTATAGCATGACTAATTGCAACCAGTGCGAAAGTAATGATCATTTCGACGTTTCGGGCATCCTAGGCTTAACTCTGAGGCATTGCTCCACCAGTTCGAAGAGTTAGGGCCTAAGAAGTCAGCGCCAGAAGCATAAAATACAATATAAATATAACACTTTTTCCATCGTATAAAACGAATAATAGCAACCAGTGTGAAAGTTATGGTCATTTCTACGTCCCGGGCAACCTAGGCTTCACCCTAGGGCGTTGTTCCACCAGATGGAATAGTTAGGGCCTAGGAAGTCAACGCCAGAAGCATAAAATACGATATAAATACAACAGCTTTTCCATCGTATAAAACGAATAATGGTAACCAGTGTGAAAGTTATGGTCATTTCTACGTTCCAGTCAACCTAGGCTTCACTCTAGGACGTTGCTCCACCAGATCGAGTAGGTAGGGCCTAAGAAGTCAAAGCCAGAAGCATAAAATACAATAAAGGTGCAACAGTTTTTCCATCGTATAACGGAAATAATTGCAACCGTTGTGAAGGTGATGGTATGTTCTACGTTCCGGGCAACCTAGGCTTCACCCTAGGGCGGTGCTCCACCAGATCAAATAGTTAGGGCCTAAGAAGTCAACGCCAGAAGCATAACTTACAATACAAGTACAACAGCTTTTCCATCGTATATAATGTATATTTGCAAACAGTGTTAAGGTAATGGTCATTTCTACGTTCCGGGCAAACCTAGGCTTCACTCTAGGCCGTCGCTCCACCAGATCGAATAGTTAGGGCCTTAGAAGTCAACGCTAGAAGCATACAATACAATATAAATACAACACGTTTTCCATCATATAAAATGAATAATTGCAAACAGTGTGAAGGTCATAGTCATTTCTACGTTCCGGGCATCCTAGACTTAACTCTGAGGCGTTGCTCCACCAGATCGAAGAGCTAGGGCCTTAGAAGCCAACGCCAGAAGCATAAACTACAAAATAAATACAACAGTCTTTCCATCGTATAAAACGAATAATTGCATCCTGTGTGAAAGTGATGGCCAATTCTACGTTCCGGGCAACTTAGGCTTCGCTCTAGAGCGTTGCTCCACCAGATCGAATAGATAGTGCCTTAGAAGTCAACGCCAGAAGCATAAAATACGATATAAATACAACAGTCTTTCCATCGTATAAAACGAATAATTGCAACCAGTATGAAACTTATGGTCATTTCTACTTTCCGAGCAAGCCAGGCTTCACCCTAGGGCGTTGGTCCAACAGATTGAATAGTTAGGGCCTTAGAAGTCTACGCCCGAAGCATAAAATGCAAAAAAAATACATCAGTGTTTCCATCATATAACAGGAATAATTGCAACCAGTTTGAAAGAGATGGCCAATTCTACGTTCCGGGCAACCTAGGCTTCGCTCTAGGGCGTTGCTCCACCAGATCGAATAGATAGTGCCTTGGAAGTCAACGACAGAAGCATAAAATACGATATAAATACAACAGTTTTTCCATCGTATAAAACGAATAATTGCAACCAGTATGATACTTATGGACATTTCTACTTTCCGAGCAACCTAGGCTTCACCCTAGGGCGTTGCTCCAACAGATTGAATAGTTAGGACCTTAGAAGTCAACGCCCGAAGCATAAAATGCAATAACAATACAACAGTGTTTCCACCATATATCAGGAATAATTGCAACCAGTTTGAAAGTGATGGCCAATTCTACGTTCCGGGCAACCTAGGTTTCACTCCAGGGCGTTGCTCCACCAGATCGAATAGTTAGTGCCTTAGAAGTCAACGCCAGAAGCATAAAATACAATATAAATACAACAGTTTTTCCATCGTATAAAACGAATAATTGCAACCAGTATGAAACTTATGGTCATTTCTACTTTCCGAGCAACCTAGGCTTCACCCGAGGGCGTTGCTCCAACAGATTGAATAGTTAGGACCTTAGAATTCAACGCCCGAACCATAAAATGCAAGAAAAATACAACAGTGTTTCCATCATATAACAGGAATAATTGCAACCAGTTTGAAAGTGATGGCCAATTCTACGTTCCGGGCAACTTAGGCTTCACCCTAGGGCGTTGGTCCAACAGATTGAATAGTTAGGGCCTTAGAAGTCAACGCCCGAAGCATAAAATGCAATAACAATACAACAGTGTTTCCACCATATATCAGGAATAATTGCAACCAGTTTGAAAGTGATGGCCAATTCTACGTTCCGGGCAACCTAGGTTTCACTCCAGGGCGTTGCTCCACCAGATCGAATAGTTAGTGCCTTAGAAGTCAACGCCAGAAGCATAAAATACAATATAAATACAACAGTTTTTCCATCGTATAAAACGAATAATTGCAACCAGTATGAAACTTATGGTCATTTCTACTTTCCGAGCAACCTAGGCTTCACCCGAGGGCGTTGCTCCAACAGATTGAATAGTTAGGACCTTAGAATTCAACGCCCGAACCATAAAATGCAAGAAAAATACAACAGTGTTTCCATCATATAACAGGAATAATTGCAACCAGTTTGAAAGTGATGGCCAATTCTACGTTCCGGGCAACTTAGGCTTCGCTCTAGAGCGTGGCTCCACCAGATCGAATAGATAGTGCCTTAGAAGTCAACGCCAGAAGCATAAAATACGATATAAATACAACAGTCTTTCCATCGTATAAAACGAATAATTGCAACCAGTATGAAACTTATGGTCATTTCTGCTTTCCGAGCAAGCCAGGCTTCACCCTAGGGCGTTGGTCCAACAGATTGAATAGTTAGGGCCTTAGAAGTCTACGCCCGAAGCATAAAATGCAAAAAAAATACAACAGTGTTTCCACCATATAACAGGAATAATTGCAACCAGTTTGAAAGAGATGGCCAATTCTACGTTCCGGGCAACCTAGGCTTCGCTCTAGGGCGCTGCTCCACCAGATCGAATAGATAGTGCCTTGGAAGTCAACGACAGAAGCATAAAATACGATATAAATACAACAGTTTTTCCATCGTATAAAACGAATAATTGCAACCAGTATGATACTTATGGACATTTCTACTTTCCGAGCAACATAGGCTTCACCCTAGGGCGTCGCTCCAACAGATTGAATAGTTAGGGCCTTAGAAGTCAACGCCCGAACCATAAAATGCAAAAAGAATACAGCAGTGTTTCCATCATATATCAGGAATAGTTGCAACCAGTTTGAAAGCGATGGCCAATTCTACGTTCCGGGCAACCTAGGCTTCACTCTAGGGCGTTGCTCCACCAGATCGAATACTTAGTGCCTTAGAAGTCAACGCCAGAAGCATAAAATACAATATAAATACAACAGTTTTTCCATCGTATAAAACGAATAATTGCAACCAGTATGAAACTTATGGTCATTTCTACTTTCCGAGCAACCTAGGCTTCAGCCTAGGGCGTTGCTCTAACTGATTGAATAGTTAGGGCCTTAGAAGTCAACGCCCGAACCATAAAATGCAAAAAAAATACAACAGTGTTTCCATCATATGTCAGGAATAATTGCAACCATTTTGAAAGTGATGACCAATTCTACGTTCCGGGCAACCTAGGTTTCACTACAGGGCGTTGCTCTACCAGACCGAATAGTTACGGCCTAAGAAGTCAACGCCAGAAGCATAAAATGCGATATAAATGCAACAGCTTTTCCATCTTATAAAACGAATAATTGCAACCAGTATGAAACTTATGGTCATTTCTACTTTCCGAGCAAGCTGGGCTTCACCCTATGGCGTTGCTCCAACAGATTGAATAGTTAGGGCCTTAGAAGTCTACGCCCGAAGCATAAAATGCAATAAAAATACAACAGTGTATCCATCATATTACAGAAATAATTGCAACCAGTTTGAAAGTGATGGCCAATTCTACGTTCCGGGCAACCTAGGCTTCACTCTAGGGCGTTGCTCCACTAGATCGAATTGCTAGGGCCTTAGAAGTCAACGCCAGAAGCATAAAATACAATATAAATACAACAGTTTTTCCATCGTATAAAACGAATAATTGCAAGCAGTGTGAAAGTTATGGACATTTCTACATTCCGAGCAACCTAGGCTTCACTCTAGGGCGTTGCTCCACCAGATCGAATAGTTAGGTCCTTAGAAGTAAACGCCAGAAGCATAAAAGGCGATTTAAATACAACAGCTTTTCCATCGTATAAAAGGATTAATTGCAACCAGTTTGAAAGTGATGGTCATTTCTCCTTTCCGGGCAACCTCGGCTTCACTCTAGGGCGTTGCTCCACTAGATCGAACAGCTAGGGCCTTAGAAGTCAACGCCAGAAGCATAAAATACAATATAAATACAACAGTTTTTCCATCGTATAAAACGAATAATTGCAACCAGTATGAAACTTATGGTCATTTCTACTTTCCGAGCTACCTAGGCTTCACCCCAGGGCGTTGCTCCAACAGATTGAATAGTTAGAGCCTTAGAAGTCAACGCCAGAAGCATAAAATACAATATAAATACAACAGCTTTTCCATCGTATAAAACGAATAATTGCAACCAGTATGAAACATATGGTCACTTCTACTTTCCGAGCAAGCTAGGCTTCACCCTAGGGCGTTGGTCCAACAGATTGAATAGTTAGGGCCTTAGAAGTCAACGCCCGAAGCATAAAATGCAATAACAATACAACAGTGTTTCCACCATATATCAGGAATAATTGCAACCAGATTGAAAGTGATGGACAATTCTACGTTCCGGGCAACCTAGGTTTCACTCCAGGGCGTTGCTCCACCAGATCGAATAGTTAGTGCCTTAGAAGTCAACGCCAGAAGCATAAAATACAATATAAATACAACAGTTTTTCCATCGTATAAAACGAATAATTGCAACCAGTATGAAACTTATGGTCATTTCTACTTTCCGAGCAACCTAGGCTTCACCCGAGGGCGTTGCTCCAACAGATTGAATAGTTAGGACCTTAGAATTCAACGCCCGAACCATAAAATGCAAGAAAAATACAACAGTGTTTCCATCATATAACAGGAATAATTGCAACCAGTTTGAAAGTGATGGCCAATTCTACGTTCCGGGCAACTTAGGCTTCGCTCTAGAGCGTTGCTCCACCAGATCGAATAGATAGTGCCTTAGAAGTCAACGCCAGAAGCATAAAATACGATATAAATACAACAGTTTTTCCATCGTATAAAACGAATAATTGCAACCAGTTTGAAACTTATGGTCATTTCTACTTTCCGAGCAAGCCAGGCTTCACCCTAGGGCGTTGGTCCAACAGATTGAATAGTTAGGGCCTTAGAAGTCAACGCCCGAAGCATAAAATGCAATAAAAATACAACAGTGTATCCATCATATAACAGGAATAATTGCAACCAGTTTGAAAGCGATGTCCAATTCTACGTTCCGGTCTACCTAGGCTTCACTCTAGGGCGTTGCTCCACCAGATCGAATAGTTAGTGCCTTAGAAGTCAACGCCAGAAGCATAATATACAATATAAATACAACAGTTTTTCCATCGTATAAAACGAATAACTGCAACCAGTATGAAACTTATTGTTATTTCTACTTTGCGAGCAACCTAGGCTTCACCCTAGGGCGTTGCTCCAACAGATTGAATAATTAGGACCTTAGAAGCCAACGACCGGACCATAAAATGCAAAAAAAATACAACAGTGTTTCCATCATATAACAGGAATAATTGCAACCAGTTTGAAAGAGATGGCCAATTCTACGTTCCGGGCAACCTAGGCTTCGCTCTAGGGCGTTGCTCCACCAGATCGAATAGATAGTGCCTTGGAAGTCAACGACAGAAGCATAAAATACGATATAAATACAACAGTTTTTCCATCGTATAAAACGAATAATTGCAACCAGTATGAAACTTATGGTCATTTCAACTTTCCGAGCAACGTAGGCTTCACCCTACGGCGTTGCTCCAACGGACTGAATAGTTAGGGCCTTAGAAGTCAACGCCCGAACCATAAAATGCAAAAAAAATACAGCAGTGTTTCCATCATATAAGAGGTATAATTGCAACCAGTTTGAAATTGATGGACAATTCTACGTTCCGGGCAACCTAGGCATCACTCTATTGCGTTGCTCCACCAGATCGAATAGTTAGTGCCTTAGAAGTCGACGCCAGAAGCATAAAATACGATATAAATACAACAGTTTTTCCATCGTATAAAACGAATAATTGCAACCAGTATGAAACTTATGGTCATTTCTACTTTCCGAGCAACCTAGGCTTCACCCTAGGGCGTTGCTCCAACAGATTGAATAGTTAGGACCTTAGAAGTCAACGCCCGAAACATAAAATGCAAGAAAAATACAACAGTGTTTCAATCATATAACAGGAATAGTTGCAACCAGTTTGAAAGTGATGGCCAATTCTACGTTCCGGGCAACCTAGGCTTCGCTCTAGGGCGTTGCGCCACCAGATCGAATAGATAGTGCCTTAGAGGTCAACGCCAGAAGCATAAAATACGATATAAATACAACAGTTTTCCCATCGTATAAAACGAATAATTGCAACCAGTATGAAACTTATGGTCATTTCTACTTTCCGAGCAACCTAGGCTTCACCCTAGGGCGTTGCTCCAACAGTTTGAACAGTTAGGGCCTTAGAAGTCAACGCCCGAACCATAAAATGCAAAAAAAATACAACAGTGTTTCGATCATATATCAGGAATAATTGCAACCAGTTTGACAGTGATGATCAATTCTACGTTCCGGGCAACCTAGGTTTCACTCCAGGGCGTTGCTCCACCAGACCGAATAGTTACGGCCTAAGAAGTCAACGCCAGAAGCATAAAATACGATATAAATACAACAGCTTTTCCATCGTATAAAACGAATAATTGCAACCAGTATGAAACTTATGGTTATTTCTACTTTCCGAGCAAGCTAGGCTTCACCGTAGGGCGTTGCTCCATCAGATTGAATAGTTAGGGCCTTAGAAGTCAACGCCCGAAGCATAAAATGCAATAAAAATACAACAGTGTATCCATCATATAACAGGAATAATTGCGACCAGTTTGAAAGCGATGGCCAATTCTACGTTCCGGTCAACCTAGGCTTCACTCTAGGGCGTTGCTCCACCAGATCGAAGAGCTAGTGCCTTAGAAGTCAACGCCAGAAGCATAAAATAAAATATAAATACAACAGTTTTTCCATCGTATAAAACGAATAACTGCAACCAGTATGAAACTTATGGTCATTTCTACTTTCCGAGCAACCTAGGCTTCACCCTAGGGCGTTGCTCCAACAGATTGAATAGTTAGGACCTTAGAAGTCAACGCCCGAACCATAAAATGCAAAAAAAATACAACAGTGTTTCCATCATATAACAGGTATAATTGCAACCAGTTTGAAAGTGATGGCCAATTCTACGTTCCGGGCAACCTAGGCTTCGCTCTAGGGCGTTGCTCCACCAGATCGAATAGATAGTGCCTTAGAAGTCAACGCCAGAAGCATAAAAGGCGATATAAATACAACAGTTTTTCCATCGAATAAAACGAATAGTTGCAACCAGTATGAAACTTATGGTCATTTCTACTTTCCGAGCAAGCTAGGCTCCACCCTAGGGCGTTGCTCCAACAGATTGAATAGTTAGTGCCTTAGAAGTCAACGCCAGGAGCATAAAATACAATATAAATACAACAGTTCTTCCATCGTATAAAACGAATAATTGCAACCAGTTTGAAAGTGATGGCCAATTCTACCTTCCAGGCAACCTAGGCTTCACTCTACGGCGTTGCTCCACTAGATCGTATAGTTAGTGCCTTAGAAGTCAACGCCAGAAGCATAAAATACAATATAAATACAACAGCTTTTACATCGTATAAAACGAATAATTGCAACCAGTATGAAACTTATGGTCATTTCTACTTTCCGAGCAACCTGTGCTTCACCCTAGGGCGTTGCTTCAACAGATTGAATAGTTAGGGCCTTAGAAGTCAACGCCCGAACCATAAAATGCAAAAAAAATACAACAGTGTTTCCATCATATAACAGGAATAATTGCAACCAGTTTGAAAGTGATGGCCAATTCTACGTTCCGGGCAACCTAGGTTTCACTAGAGGGCGTTGCTCCACCAGACCGAATAGTTACGGCCCAGGAAGTCAACGCCAGAAGCATAAAATACGATATAAATACAACAGCTTTTCCACCGTATAAAACGAATAATTGCAACCAGTATGAAACTTATGGTCATTTCTACTTTCCGAGCAAGCTAGGCTTCACCCTAGGGCGTTGGTCCAACAGATTGAATAGTTAGGGCCTTAGAAGTCAACGCCCGAAGCATAAAATGCAATAAAAATACAACAGTGTATCCATCGTATAACAGGAATAATTGCAACCAGTTTGAAAGCGATGGCCAATTCTACGTTCCGGTCAACCTAGGCTTCACTCTAGGGCGTCGCTCCACATGATCGAATAGTTAGTGCCTTAGAAGTCAACGCCAGAAGCATAAAATACAATATAAATACAACAGTTTTTCCATCGTATAAAACGAATAACTGCAACCAGTATGAAAATTATGGTCATTTCTACTTTCCGAGCTACCTAGGCTTCACCCTAGGACGTTGCTCCAACAGATTGAATGGTTAGGACCTTAGAAGTCAACGCCCGAAGCATAAAATGCAATAAAAATACAACAGTGTATCCATCATATAACAGGAATAATTGCAACCAGTTTGAAAGTGATGGCCAATTCTACGTTCCGGGCAACCTAGGCTTCACTCTAGGGCGTTGCTCCACCAGATCGAATAGTTAGTGCCTTAGAAGTCAACGCCAGAAGCATAAAATACAATATAAATACAACAGTTTTTCCATCGTATAAAACGAATAATTGCAACCAGTATGAAACTTATGGTCATTTCTACTTTCCGAGCAACCTAGGATTCACCCTAGGGCGTTGCTCCAACAGATTGAATAGTTAGGGCCTTAGAAGTCAACGCCCGAACCATAAAATGCAAAAAAAATACAACAGTGTTTCCATCATATAACAGGAATAATTGCAACCAGTTTGAAAGTGATGGCCAATTCTACGTTCCGGGCAACATAGGTTTCAGACCAGGGCGTTGCTCCACCAGACGGAATAGTTACGGCCTAAGAAGTCAACGCCAGAAGCATAAAATACGATATGAATACAACAGCTTTTCCATCGTATAAAACGAACAATTGCAACCAGTATGAAACTTATGGTCATTTCTACTTTCCGAGCAAGCTAGGCTTCACCCCAGGGCGTTGCTCCAACAGACTGAATAGTTAGGGCCTTAGAAGTCAACGCCCGAACCATAAAATGCAAAAAAAATACAACAGTGTTTCCCTCATATAGCAGGAATAATTGCAACCAGTTTGAAAGTGATGGCCAATTCTACGTTCCGGGCAACCTAGGCAACACTCTATTACGTTGGTCCACCAGATCGAATAGTTAGTGCCTTAGAAGTCAACGCCAGAAGCATAAAATACAATATAAATACAACAGTTTTTCCATCGTATAAAACGAATAATTGCTACCAGTATGAAACTTATGGACATTTCTACTTTCCGAGCAACATAGGCATCACCCTAGGGCGTCGCTCCAACAGATTGAATAGTTAGGGCCTTAGAAGTGAACGCCCGAACCATAAAATGCAAAAAAAATACAACAGTGTTTCCATCATATATCAGGAATAATTGCAACCAGTTCAAAAGTGATGGCCAATTCTACGTTCCGGGCAACCTAGGTTTCACTCCAGGGCGTTGCTCCACCAGACCGAATAGTTACGGCCTAAGGAGTAAACGCCAGAAGCATAAAATACGATATAAATACAACAGCTTTTCCATCGTATAAAACGAACAATTGCAACCAGTGTGAAAGTAATGGTCATTTCTACGTTCCGAGCAACCTAGGCGTCACTCTAGGGCGTTGCTCCACCACATCTAATAGCTACGGCCTTAGAAGTCAACGCCAGAGGCATAAAATACAATATAAATACAACAGCGTTTCCATCGTATAAAACGTATAATTGCAACCAGTGTGAAAGTTAAGGTCATTTCCACATTACGAGCAACCTAGGCTTCACTCTAGGGCGTTGCTCCACCAGATCGAATAGTTAGGTCCTTAGAAGAAAACGCCAGAAGCATAAAATACCATATAAATACAACAGCTTTTCCATGGTATAAAAGGATTAATTGCAACCAGTTTGAACGTGATGGTCATTTCTCCTTTCCGGGCAACCTAGGCTTCACTCTAGGGCGTTGCTCCACTAGATCGAACAGCTAGGGCCTTAGAAGCCAACGCCAGAAGCATAAAATACAATATAAATACAACAGTTTTTCCATCGTATAAAACGAATAATTCCAACCAGTATGAAACTTATGGACATTTATACTTTCCGAGCAACCTAGGCTTCACTCTAGGGCGTTGGTCCAACAGATTGAATAGTTAGGGCCTTTAGAAGTCTACGCCCGAACCATAAAATGCAAAAAAAATACGACAGTGTTTCCATCATGTAACAGGAATAATTGCGACCAGTTTGAAAGTGATGGCCAATTCTACGTTCCGGGCAACCTAGGCTTCACTCTAGGGCGTTGCTCCACCAGACCGTATAGTTACGGCCTAAGGAGTAAACGCCAGAAGCATAAAATACGATATAAATACAACAGCTTTTCCATCGTATAAAACGAACAATTGCAACCAGTGTGAAAGTAATGGTCATTTCTACGTTCCGAGCAACCTAGGCGTCACTCTAGGGCGTTGCTCCACCACATCTAATAGCTACGGCCTTAGAAGTCAACGCCAGAGGCATAAAATACAATATAAATACAACAGCGTTTCCATCGTATAAAACGAATAATTGCAACCAGTGTGAAAGTTAAGGTCATTTCCACATTCCGAGCAACCTAGGCTTCACTCTAGGGCGTTGCTCCACCAGATCGAATAGTTAGGTCCTTAGAAGAAAACGCCAGAAGCATAAAATACCATATAAATACAACAGCTTTTCCATGGTATAAAAGGATTAATTGCAACCAGTTTGATCGTGATGGTCATTTCTCCTTTCCGGGCAACCTAGGCTTCACTCTAGGGCGCTGCTCCACTAGATCGAACAGCTAGGGCCTTAGAAGCCAACGCCAGAAGCATAAAATACAATATAAATACAACAGTTTTTCCATCGTATAAAACGAATAATTCCAACCAGTATGAAACTTATGGACATTTATACTTTCCGAGCAACCTAGGCTTCACCCTAGGGCGTTGGTCCAACAGATTGAATAGTTAGGGCCTTTAGAAGTCTACGCCCGAACCATAAAATGCAAAAAAAATACGACAGTGTTTCCATCATATAACAGGAATAATTGCGACCAGTTTGAAAGTGATGGCCAATTCTACGTTCCGGGCAACCTAGGCTTCACTCTAGGGCGTTGCTCCACCAGACCGAATAGTTACGGCCTAAGAAGTCAACGCCAGAAGCATAAAATACGATATAAACGCAACAGCTTTTCCATAGTATAAAACGAGTAATTGCAACCAGTGTGAAAGTAATGGTCATTTCTACGTTCCGAGCACCCTAGGCGTCACTCTAGGGCGTTGCTCCACCACATCTAATAGCTACGGCCTTAGAAGTCAACGCCAGAAGCATAAAATACAATATAAATACAACAGCGTTTCCATCGTATAAAAGGATTAATTGCAACCAGTTTGAACGTGATGGTCATTTCTCCTTTCCGGGCAACCTAGGCTTCACTCTAGGGCGTTGCTCCACTAGATCGAACAGCTAGGGCCTTAGAAGTCAACGCCAGAAGCATAAAACGCAATAAAGATACAACAGTTCTTCCATCGTATAACAGGATTAATTGCAACCAGTTTGAAAGTGATGGTCATTTCTCCTTTCCGGGCAACCTAGGCTTCACTCTAGGGCGTTGCTCCACTAGATCGAATAGCTAGGGCCTTAGAAGTCAACGCCAGATGCATAAAATACACTATAAATACAACAGTTTTTCCATCGTATAAGACGAATAATTGCAACCAGTATGAAACTTATGGTCATTTCTACTTTCCGAGCAACCTAGGCTTCTCCCGAGGGCGTTGCTCCAACAGACTGAATAGTTAGGGCCTTAGAAGTCAACGCCCGAACCATAAAATGCAAAAAAAATTCAACAGTGTTTCCATCATATAACAGGAATAATTGCAACCAGTTTGAAAGTGATGGCCAATTCTACGTTCCGGGCAACCTAGGTTTCAGACCAGGGCGTTGCTCCACCAGACGGAATAGTTACGGCCTAAGAAGTCAACGCCATAAGCATAAAATACGATATAAATACAACAGCTTTTCCATCGTATAAAACGAACATTTGCAACCAGTATGAAACTTATGGTCATTTCTACTTTCCGAGCAAGCTAGGCTTCACCCCAGGGCGTTGCTCCAACAGACTGAATAGTTAGGGCCTTAGAAGTCAACGCCCGAACCATAAAATGCAAAAAAAATACAACAGTGTTTCCCTCATATAACAGGAATAATTGCAACCAGTTTGAAAGTGATGGCCAATTCTACGTTCCGGGCAACCTAGGCTTCACTCTGGGGCGTCGCTCCAACAGATCGAATCGTTAGTGCCTTAGAAATCAACGCCAGAAGCATAAAATACAATATAAATACAACAGCTTTTCCACCGTATAAAACGAATAATTGCAACCAGAATGAAACTTATGGTCATTCCTACTTTCCGAGCAACCTAGGCTTCACCCTTGGGCGTTGCTCCAACGGATTGAATAGTTACGGCCTTAGAAGTCAACGCCCGAACCATAAAATGCAAAAAAAATACAGCAGTGTTTCCATCATATAACAGGTATAATTGCAACCACTTTGAAATTGATGGCCAATTCTACGTTCCGGCAACCTAGGCATCACACTATTGCGTTGTTCCACCAGATCGAATTGTTAGTGCCTTAGAAGTCAACGCCAGATGCATAAAATACAATATAAATACAACTGTTCTTCCATCGTATAAAACGAATAATTGCAACCAGTATGAAACTTATGGACATTTCTACTTTCCGAGCAACCTAGGCTTCACCCTAGGGCGTTGCTCCAACAGATTGAATAGTTAGGGCCTTAGAAGTCAACGCCCGAACCATAAAATGCAAAAAAAATACAACAGTGTTTCCATCATATGTCAGGAATAATTGCAACCAGTTTGAAAGTGATGGCCAATTCTACGTTGCGGGCAACCTAGGTTTCAGACCAGGGCGTTGCTCCACCAGACGGAATAGTTACGGCCTAGGAAGTCAACGCCAGAAGCATAAAATACGATATAAATACAACAGCTTTTCCATCGTATAAAACGAACAATTGCAACCAGTATGAAACTTATGGTCATTTCTACTTTCCGAGCAAGCTAGGCTTCACCCCAGGGCGTTGCTCCAACAGACTGAATAGTTAGGGCCTTAGAAGTCAACGCCCGAACCATAAAATGCAAAAAAAATACAACAGTGTTTCCCTCATATAACAGGAATAATTGCAACCAGTTTGAAAGTGATGGCCAATTCTACGTTGCGGGCAACCTAGGCTTCACTCTAGGGCGTCGCTCCAACAGATCGAATCGTTAGTGCCTTAGAAATCATCGCCAGAAGCATAAAATACAATATAAATACAACAGTTTTTCCTCCGTATAAAACGAATAATTGCAACCAGAATGAAACTTATGGTCATTTCTACTTTCCGAGCAACCTAGGCTTCACCCTTGGGCGTTGCTCCAACGGATTGAATAGTTATGGCCTTAGAAGTCAACGCCCGAACCATAAAATGCAAAAAAAATACAGCAGTGTTTCCATCATATAACAGGTATAATTGCAACCAGTTTGAAATTGATGGCCAATTCTACGTTCCGGCAACCTAGGCATCACACTATTGCGTTGCTCCACCAGATCGAATTGTTAGTGCCTTAGAAGTCAACGCCAGATGCATAAAATACAATATAAATACAACTGTTCTTCCGTCGTATAAAACGAATAATTGCAACCAGTATGAAACTTATTGACATTTCTACTTTCCGAGCAACCTAGGCTTCACCCTGGGGCGTTGCTCCAACTGATGGAATAGTTAGGGCCTTAGAAGTCAACGCCAGAACCATAAAATGCAAAAAAAATACAACAGTGTTTCCATCATATGTCAGGAATAATTGCAACCAGTTTGAAAGTGATGGCCAATTCTACGTTCCGGGCAACCTAGGTTTCACTACAGGGCGTTGCTCCACCAGACCGAATAGTTACGGCCTAAGAAGTCAACGCCAGAAGCATAAAATACGATATAAATGCAACAGCTTTTCCATCGTATAAAACGAATAATTGCAACCAGTATGAAACTTATGGTCATTTCTACTTTCCGAGCAAGCTGGGCTTCACCCTAGGGCGTTGCTCCAACAGATTGAATAGTTAGGGCCTTAGAAGTCTACGCCCGAAGCATAAAATGCAATAAAAATACAACAGTGTATCCATCATATAACAGGAATAATTGCTACCAGTTTGAAAGCGATGTCCAATTCTACGTTCCGGTCAACCTAGGCTTCACTCTAGGGCGTTGCTCTACCAGATCGAATAGTTAGTGCCTTAGAAGTCAACGCCAGAAGCATAAAATACAATATAAATACAGCAGTTTTTCCATCGTATAAAACGAATAACTGCAACCAGTATGAAACATATGATTATTTCTACTTTCCGAGCAACCTAGGCTTCACCCTAGGGCGTTGCTCCAACGGATTGAATAGTTAGGGCCTTAGAAGTCAACGCCCGAGCCATAAAATGCAAAAAAAATACAGCAGTGTTTCCATCATATAAGAGGTATAATTGCAACCAGTTTGAAATTGATGGCCAATTCTACGTTCCGGGCAACCTAGGCAACACTCTATTACGTTGCTCCTCCAGATCGAATAGTTAGTGCCTTAGAAGTCAACGCCAGAAGCATAAAATACAATATAAATACAACAGTTTTTCCATCGTATAAAACGAATAATTGCAACCAGTATGAAACTTATGGACATTTCTACTTTCCGAGCAACATAGGCATCACCCTAGGGCGTCGCTCCAACAGATTGAATAGTTAGGGCCTTAGAAGTCAACGCCCGAACCATAAAATGCAAAAAGAATACAACAGTGTTTCCATCATATATCAGGAATAGTTACAACCAGTTTCATAGTGATGGCCAATTCTACGTTCCGGGCAACCCAGGTTTCACTACAGGGCGTTGCTCCACCAGACCGAATAGTTACGGCCTAAGAAGTCAACGCCAGAAGCATAAAATACGATATAAATGCAACAGCTTTTCCATCGTATAAAACGAATAATTGCAACCAGTATGAAACTTATGGCCACTTCTACTTTCCGAGCAAGCTGGGCTTCACCCTAGGGCGTTGCTCCAACAGATTGAATAGTTAGGACCTTAGAAGTCAACGCCCGAAGCATAAAATACAATATAAATACAAGAGTTTTTCCATCGTATAAAACGAATAATTGCAACCAGTATGAAACTTATGCTCATTTCTGCCTTCCCAGCAACCTAGGCTTCACCCTAGGGCGTTGCTCCAACAGATTGAATAGTTAGGGTCTTAGAAGTCAACGCCCGAACCATAAAATGCAAAAAAAATACAACAGTGTTTCCATCATATATCAGGAATAGTTGCAACCAGCTTCAAAGTGATGGCCTATTCTACGTTCCAGGAAACCTAGGCTTCACTCTAGGGCGTTGTTTCACCACATCGAATAGTTAGGGCCTAAGAAGTCAACGCCAGAAGCATAAAATACAATATAAATATAACAGTTTTTCCATCGTATAAAACGAATAATAGCCACCAGTGTGAAAGTTATGGTCATTTCTACGTTCCGGGCAACCTAGGTTTCACTCTAGGGCGTTGCTCCACCAGATCAAACAGTTAGGGCCTTAGAAGCCAACGCCCGAAGCATTAAATACAAAATAAATAGAACAGTTTTTCCACAGTATAAAACGAATAATTGCTACCAGTGTAAAAGTTATGGTTATTTCTACGTTCCGGGCAACCTAGGCTTCACCCTAGGCCGTTGTTCCACCAGATCGAATAGTTAGGGCCTAAGAAGGGAACGCCAGAAGCATAAAATACAATATAAATACAACAGTTTTTCCATCATATAAAACGAATAATTGCAACCAGTATGAAAGTTATGGTCATTTCGACTTTCCGGGCAACCTAGGCTTCACTCTAGGGCGTTGCTCCAACAGATTGAATAGATAGGGCCTTAGAAGTCAATGCCCGAAGCATAAAATGCAACAAAAATACACCAGTTTTTCCATCGTATAACAGGATTAATTGCTACCAGCTTGAAAGTGATGGTCATTTCTACGTTCCGGGCAACCTAGGCTTCACTCTAGGGCGTTGCTCCACTAGATCGAATTGCTAGGGCCTTAGAAGTCAACGACCGAACCATAAAATGCAAAAAAAATGCAACAGTGTTTCCATCATATATCAGGTATAATTGCAACCAGTTTGACAGTGATGACCAATTCTACGTTCCGGGCAACCTAGGTTTCACTCCAGGGCGTTGCTCCACCAGACCGAATAGTTACGGCCTAAGAAGTCAACGCCAGAAGCATAAAATACGATATAAATACAACAGCGCTTCCATCGTATAGAACGAATAATTGCAAGCAGTGTGAAAGTTATGGACATTTCTACATTCCGAGCAACCTAGGCTTCACTCTAGGGCGTTGCTCCACCAGATCGAATAGTTAGGTCCTTAGAAGTAAACGCCAGAAGCATAAAATACGATATAAATACAACATCTTTTCCATCGTATAAAAGGATTAATTGCAACCAGTTTGAAAGTGATGGTCATTTCTCCTTTCCGGGCAACCTCGGCTTCACTCTAGGGCGTTGCTCCACTAGATCGAACAGCTAGGGCCTTAGAAGTCAACGCCAGAAGCATAAAATACAATATAAATACAACAGTTTTTCCATCGTATAAAACGAATAATTGCAACCATTATGAAACTTATGGTCATTTCTACTTTCCGAGCTACCTAGGCTCCACCCTAGGGCGTTGCTGCAACAGATTGCATAGTTAGAGCCTTAGAAGTCGACGCCAGAAGCATAAAATACAATATAAATACAACAGCTTTTCCATCGTATAAAACGAATAATTGCAAGTAGTATGAAACATATGATCATTTCTACCTTCCGAGCAAGCTAGGCTTCACCCTAGGGCGTTGGCCCAACAGATTGAATAGTTAGGGCCTTAGAAGTTAACGCCCGAAGCATAAAATGCAATAACAATACACCAGTGTTTCCACCATATATCAGGAATAATTGCAACCAGTTTGAAAGTGATGGCCAATTCTACGTTCCGGGCAACCTAGGTTTCACTCCAGGGCGTCGCTCCACCAGATCGAATAGTTAGTGCCTTAGAAGTCAACGCCAGAAGCATAAAATACAATATAAATACAACAGTTTTTCCATGGTGTAAAACGAATAATTGCAACCAGTATGAAACTTATGGTCATTTCTACTTTCCGAGCAACCTAGGCTTCACCCTAGGGCGTTGCTCCAACAGATTGAATAGTTAGGACCTTAGAAGTCAACGCCCGAAGCATAAAATGCAAGAAAAATACAACAGTGTTTCCATCATATAACAGGGATAGTTGCAACCAGTTTGAAAGTGATGGCCAATTCTACGTTCCGGGCAACCTAGGCTTCGCTCTAGGGCGTTGCTCCACCAGATCGAATAGATAGTGCCTCAGAGGTCAACGCCAGAAGCATAAAATACGATATAAATACAACAGTTTTTCCATCGTATAAAACGAATAATTGCAAACAGTATGAAACTTATGGTCATTTCTACTTTCCGAGCAAGCTAGGCTTCACCCTAGGGCGTTGCTCCAACAGATTGAATAGTTAGGGCCATAGAAGTCAACGCCCGAAGCATAAAATGCAGTAAAAATACAATAGTGTATCCATCATATAACAAGAATAATTGCAACCAGTTTGAAAGTGATGGCCAATTCTACGTTCCGGGCAACCTAGGCTTCACTCTAGGGCGTTGCTCCACCAGATCGAATAGTTAGTGCCTTAGAAGTCAACGCCAGAAGCATAAAATACAATATAAATACAACAGTTTTTCCATCGTATAAAACGAATAATTGCAACCAGTATGAAACTTATGGTCATTTCTACTTTCCGGGCAACCTAGGCTTCACTCTAGGGCGTTGCTCCACCAGATCGAATAGATAGTGCCATAGAAGTCAACGCCAGAAGCATAAAATACAATATAAATACAACAGTTTTTCCATCGTCTAAAACGAATAATTGCAACCAGTATGAAACTTATGGTCATTTCTACTTTCCAAGCAACCTAGGCTTCACCCTAGGGCGTTGCTCCAACAGATTGAATAGTTAGGGCCTTAGAAGTCTACGCCCGAACCATGAAATGCAAATAAAATACAACAGTGTATCCATCATGTAACAGGAATAATTTCGACCAGTTTGAAAGTGATGGCCAATTCTACGTTCCGGGCAACCTAGGCTTCACTCTAGGGCGTTGCTCCACCAGATCGAATAGTTAGTGCCTTAGAAGTCATCGCCAGAATCATAAAATACAGTATAAATACAACAGTTTTTCCATCGTATGAAACAAATAAATGCAACCAGTATGAAACATATGGTCATTTGTACTTTCCGAGCAACCTAGGCTTCACACTAGGGCGTTGCTCCAACGGATTGAATAGTTAGGGCCTTAGAAGTCAACGCCCGAACCATAAAATGCAAAAAAAATACAACAGTGTTTCCATCATATAACAGGAATAATTGCAACCAGTTCAAAAGTGATGGCCTATTCTACGTTCCGGGCAACCTAGGTTTCACACCAGGGCGTTGCTCCACCAGACCGAATAGTTACGGCCTAAGAAGTAAACGCCAGAAGCATAAAATACGATATAAATACAACAGCTTTTCCATCGTATAAGACGAACAATTGCAACCAGTGTGAAAGTAATGGTCATTTCTACGTTCCGAGCAACCTAGGCGTCACTCTAGGGCGTTCCTCCACCACATCTAATAGCTACGGCCTTAGAAGTCAACGCCAGAGGCATAAAATACAATATAAATACAACAGCGTTTCCATCGTATAAAACGAATAATTGCAACCAGTGTGAAAGTTAAGGTCATTTCCACATTCCGAGCAACCTAGGCTTCACTCTAGGGCGTTGCTCCACCAGATCGAATAGTTAGGTCCTTAGAAGAAAACGCCAGAAGCATAAAATACCATATAAATACAACAGCTTTTCCATGGTATAAAAGGATTAATTGCAACCAGTTTGAACGTGATGGCCATTTCTCCTTTCCGGGCAACCTAGGCTTCACTCTAGGGCGTTGCTCCACTAGATCGAACAGCTAGGGCCTTAGAAGCCAACGCCAGAAGCATAAAATACAATATAAATAAAACAGTTTTTCCATCGTATAAAACGAATAATTCCAACCAGTATGAAACTTATGGACATTTATACCTTCCGAGCAACCTAGGCTTCACCCTAGGGCGTTGGTCCAACAGATTGAATAGTTAGGGCCTTTAGAAGTCTACGCCCGAACCATAAAATGCAAAAAAAATACGACAGTGTTTCCATGATGTAACAGGAATAATTGCGACCAGTTTGAAAGTGATGGCCAATTCTACGTTCCGGGCAACCTAGGCTTCACTCTAGGGCGTTGCTCCACCAGATCGAATAGTTAGTGCCTTAGAAGTCAACGCCAGAAGCATAAAATACAATATAAATACAACAGTTTTCCATCGTATAAAATGAATAATTGCAACCAGTATGAAACTTATGGTCATTTCTACTTTCCGAGCAACCTAGGCTTCACCCTAGGGCGTTGCTCCAACAGATTGAATAGTTAGGCCTTAGAAGTCTACGCCCGAACCATAAAATGCAATAAAAATACGACAGTGTTACCATCATATAACACGAATAATTTCGACCAGTTTGAAAGTGATAGCCAATTCTGCGTTCCGGGCAACCTAGGCTTCACTCTAGGGCGTTGCTCCACCAGATCGAATAGTCAGTGCCTTAGAAGTCAACGCCTGAAGCATAAAATACAAAATAAATAGAACAGTTTTTCCATTGTATAAAACGAATAATTGCTACCAGTGTAAAAGTTATGGTCATTTCTACGTTCCGGGCAACCTAGGCTTCACCCTAGGCCGTTGTTCCACCAGATCGAATAGTTAGGGCCTAAGAAGTGAACGCCAGAAGCATAAAATACAAAATAAATAAATCAGTTTTTCCATTGTATAAAACAAATAATTGCTACCAGTGTAAAAGTTATGGTCATTTCTACGTTCTGGGCAACCTAGGCTTCACCCTAGGACGTTGTTCCATCAGATCGAATAGTTAGGGCCTAAGAAGTGAACGCCAGAAGCATAAAATACAATATAAATACAACAGTTTTTCCATCATATAAAACGAATGATAGCAACCAGTGTGTAAGTTATGGTCATTTCTACGTTCCGGGCAACCTAGGCTGCACTCTAGGGCGTTGCTCCACTAGATCGAATAGTTAGGGCCTTACAAGTCAACGCCCGAAGCATAAAATACAAAATAAATAAAACACTTTTTCCGTCGTATAAAACGAGAAATTGCAAACAGTGTGAAAGATATGGTCATTTCTACGATCCGGGCAACCTAGGCTTCACTCTAGGGCGTTGCTCCACCAGATCGAATAGTTAGGTCCTTAGAAGAAAACGCCAGAAGCATAAAATACCATATAAATACAACAGCTTTTCCATGGTATAAAAGGATTAATTGCAACCAGTTTGAACGTGATGGCCATTTCTCCTTTCCGGGCAACCTAGGCTTCACTCTAGGGCGTTGCTCCACTAGATCGAACAGCTAGGGCCTTAGAAGCCAACGCCAGAAGCATAAAATACAATATAAATACAACAGTTTTTCCATCGTATAAAACGAATAATTCCAACCAGTATGAAACTTATGGACATTTATACCTTCCGAGCAACCTAGGCTTCACCCTAGGGCGTTGGTCCACCAGATCGAATAGTTAGGGCCTAAGAAGTGAACGCCAGAAGCATAAAATACAAAATAAATAAATCAGTTTTTCCATTGTATAAAACAAATAATTGCTACCAGTGTAAAAGTTATGGTCATTTCTACGTTCTGGGCAACCTAGGCTTCACCCTAGGACGTTGTTCCACCAGATCGAATAGTTAGGGCCTAAGAAGTGAACGCCAGAAGCATAAAATACAATATAAATACAACAGTTTTTCCATCATATAAAACGAATGATAGCAACCAGTGTGAAAGTTATGGTCATTTCTACATTTCGAGCAACCTAGGCTTCACTCTATGGCGTTCTTCCACCACATCGAATAGCAACGGCCTCAGAAGTCAACGCCAGAAGCATAAAATACGATATAAATACAACAGCTTATCCATCGTATAAAACAAATAATTGCAACCAGTGTGAAAGTTATGGTCATTTCTACGTTCCGGGAAACCTAGGCTTCACTGTATGGCGTTCTTCCACCACATCGAATAGCTACGGCCTCAGAAGTCAGCGCCTGAAGTATAAAATACAATAAAAATACAACAGTCTTTCCATCCTATAACAGGAATAATTGCAACCCGTGTTAAACAGCTTTTCCATCGTATAAAACAAATAATTGCAAGCAGTGTGAAAGTTATGGTCATTTCTACGTTCCGGGCTACCTAGGCTTCACCCTAGGGCGTTGTTCCACCAGATGGAATAGTTAGGGCCTAAGAAGTCAACGCCAGAAGCATAAAATACGATATAAATACAACAGTTTTTTCATCGTATAAAACAATTAATTGCAACCAGTTTGAAAGTGATGGTCATTTCTACGTACCGGGCAACCTAGGCTTCACTCTAGGCCGTTGCTCCACCAGATCGAATAGTTAGGGCCTTAGAAGTCAACGCCCGAAGCATAAAATATAAAATAAATAGAACAGTTTTTCCATCGTATAAAACGAATAATTGCTACCAGTGTGAAAGTTATGGTCATTACTACCTTCCGGGCAACCTAGACTTCACCCTAGGGCGTTGTTCCACCAGATGGAATAGTTAGGGCCTAAGAAGTCAACGCCAGAAGCATAAAATACGATATAAATACAACAGTTTTTTCATCGTATAAAACAATTAATTGCAACCAGTTTGAAAGTGATGGTCATTTCTACGTACCGGGCAACCTAGGCTTCACTCTAGGGCGTTGCTCCACCAGATCGAATAGTTAGGGCCTTAGAAGTCAACGCCCGAAGCATAAAATATAAAATAAATAGAACAGTTTTTCCATCGTATAAAACGAATAATTGCTACCAGTGTGAAAGTTATGGTCATTACTACCTTCCGGGCAACCTAGACTTCACCCTAGGGCGTTGTTCCACCAGATGGAATAGTTAGGGCCTAAGAAGTCAACGCCAGAAGCATAAAATACGATATAAATACAACAGCTTTTCCATCGTATAAAACGAATAATTGCTACCAGTGTAAAAGTTATGGTCATTTCTACGTTCCGGGCAACCTAGGCTTCACCCTAGGCCGTTGTTCCAACAGATCGAATAGTTAGGGCCTAAGAAGTGAACGCCAGAAGCATAAAATACAATATAAATACAACAGTTTTTCCATCGTGTAAAACGAATAATTGCAACCAGTATGAAACTTATGGTCATTTCTACGTTCCGGGCAACCTAGGCTTCACCCTAGGCCGTTGTGCCACCAGATGGAATAGTTAGGGCCTAAGAAGTGAACGCCAGAAGCATAAAATGCAATAAAAATACAACAGTCTTTCCATCCTATAACAGGAATAATTGCAACCCGTGTGAAAGTGATGGTCATTTCTACGTTCCAGGCAACCTAGGCTTCACTCTAGGGCGTTGCTCCACCAGATCAAACAGTTGGGGCCTTAGAAGTCAACGCCCGAAGCATTAAATACAAAATAAATAGAACAGTTTTTCCATTGTATTAAACGAATAATTGCTACCAGTGTAAAAGTTATGGTCATTTCTATGTTACGGGCAACGTAGGCTTCACTCTAGGGCGGTGCTCCACCTGATCGAATAGTTAGGGCCTTAGAAGTCAACCCCAGATGAATAAAATACATTAATGATGCAACAGCTTTTCCATCATATAAAACGAATAATTGCTACCAGTGTGAAAGTTATGGTCATTTCTACGTTCCGGGCAACCTAGGGTTCACTCCAGGGCGTTGTACCACCAGATCGAATAGTTAGGGCCTAAGAAGTGAACGCCAGAAGCGTAAAATACAATATAAATACAACAGTTTTTGCATCGTATAAAACGAATAATTGCAAACAGTATGAAACTTATGGTCATTTCTACGTTCCGGGCAACCTATGCTTCACTGTATGTCGTTCTTCCACCGCATCGAATCGCTACGGCCTCAGAAGTCAACGCCTGAAGTATAAAATACAATAAAAATACAACTGTCTTTCCATCCTATAACAGGAATAATTGCAACCCGCGTGAAAGGGATGGTCATTTCTACTTTTCAGGCAATCTAGGCTTCACTCTAGGGCGTTGCTCCACCAGATCAAACAGTTAGGGCCTTAGAAGTCAACGCCCGAAGCATTAAATACAAAATAAATAGAACAGTTTTTCCATCGTATAAAACGAAAAATTGCTACCAGTGTGAAAGTTATGGTCATTTCTACGTTCCGCGCAATCTGGGCTTTACCCTAGTGCGTTGTTCCACCACATGGAATAGTTAGGGACTAAGAAGTCAACGCCAGAAGCATAAAAAACGATATAAATACAACAGCTTTTCCATCGTATAAAACGAATAATTGCAACCAGTGTGGAAGTTATGGTCATTTCTACGTTCTGGGCAACCTAGGCTTCACCCTAGGCCGTTGTTCCACCAGATCAAATAGTTAGGGCCTAAGAAGTGAACGCCAGAAGCATAAAATACAATATAAATATAACAGTTTTTCCATCATATAAAACGAATGATAGCAACCAGTGTGAAAGTTATGGTCATTTCTACGTTCCGGGCAATCTAGGCTGCACTCTAGGTCGTTGCTCCACCAGATCGAATAGTTAGGGCCTTAGAAGTCAACGCCCGAAGCATAAAATACAATATAAATACAACAGTATTTCCATCCTATATCAGGAATGATTGCAACCCGTGTGAAAGTGATGGTCATTTCTACGTGTCAGGCAACCTAGGCTTCACTCTAGGGCGTTGCTCCACCAGATCAAACAGTTAGGGCCTTAGAAGTCAACGCCCGAAGCATTAAATACAAAATAAATAGAACAGTTTTTCCATCGTATAAAACAAATAATTGCAACCAGTGTGAAAGTTATGGTCATTTCTACGTTCCCGGCAACCTAGGCTTCCCTCTAGGGCGTTGCTCCACCTGATCGAATAGTTAGGGCCTTAGAAGTCAACCCCAGATGAATAAAATACATTAATGATGCAACAGCTTTTCCATCATATAAAACGAATAATTGCAACCAGTATGAAAGTTATGGTCATGTCTACTTTCCGAGCAACCTAGGCTTCACCCTAGGGCGTTGCTCCAACAGATTGAATAGTTAGGGCCTTAGAAGTCAATGCCCGAAGCATAAAATGCAATATAAATTTAGCAGTTCTTCCAACGTATAAAACGAATAATTGCTACCAGTGTGAAAGTTATGGTCATTTCTACGTTCCGCGCAACCTGGGCTTTACCCTAGGGCGTTGTTTCACCAGATGGAATAGTTAGGGCCTAAGAAGTCAACGCCAGAAGCATAAAATACGATATAAATACAACAGCTTTTCCATCGTATAAAATAAATAATTGCTACCAGTGTGAAAGTTATGGTCATTTCTACGTTCTGCGCAACCTGAGCTTTACTCTAGGGCGTTGTTCCACCAGATGGAATAGTTAGGGCCTAAGAAGTCAACGCCAGAAGCATAAAATGCAATATAAATACAACAGTTTTTCCATCATATAAAACGAATGATAGCAACCAGTGTGAAAGTTATGGTCATTTCTACGTTCCGGGCAACCGAGGCTTCACTGTATGGCGTTCTTCCACCACATCGGATAGCTGCGGCCTCAGAAGTCAACGCCTGAAGTATAAAATACAATAAAAATACAACTGTCTTTCCATCCTATAACAGGAATAATTGCAACCCGTGTGAAAGTGATTGTCATTTCTACGTACCAGGCAACCGACGCTTCACTCTAGGGAGTTGCTCCACCAGATCAAACAGTTAGTGCCTTAGAAGTCAACGCCCCAAGCAATAAATACAAAATAAATAGAACAGTTTTTCCATTGCATAAAACGAATAATTGCTACCAGTGTGAAAGTTATGGTCATTTCTACGTTCCGCGCAACCTGGGCTTTACTCTAGGGCGTTGTTCCACGAGATGGAATAGTTAGTGCCTAAGAAGCCAACGCCAGAAGCATAAAATACGATAAAGATGCAACAGTTTTTCCATCGTATAAAAGGAATGATAGCAACCAGTGCGAAAGTTATGGTCATTTCTACGTTCCGGGCAACCTAGGCTTCACCCTAGGGCGTTGCTCCACCAGATCGAATAGTTAGGGACTTAGAAGTCAACGCCCGAAGCTTAAAATACAAAATAAATAAAACAGTTTTTCCATCGTATAGAACGAAAAATTGCTACCAGTGTGAAAGTTATGGTCATTTCTACGTTCCGCGCAATCTGAGCTTTACCCTAGGGCGTTGTTCCACCAGACGGAATAGTTAGGGACTAAGAAGTCAACGCCAGAAGCATAAAAAACGATATAAATACAACAGCTTTTCCATTGTATAAAACGAATAATTGCTACCAGTGTAAAAGTTATGGTCATTTCTACGTTCCGGGCAACCTAGGCTTCACCCTAGGCCGTTGTTCCACCAGATCGAATAGTTAGGGCCTAAGAAGTGAACGCCAGAAGCATAAAATACAAAATAAATAGAACAGTTTTTCCATTGTATAAAACGAATAATTGCTACAAGTGTAAAAGTTATGGTCATATCTACGTTCCGGGCAACCTAGACTTCACCCTAGGCCGTTGTTCCACCAGATCGAATAGTTAGGGCCTAAGAAGTGAACGCCAGAAGCATAAAATACAATATAAATACAACAGTTTTTCCATCGTATAAAACGAATAATTGCAACCAGTATGAAACTTATGGTCATTTCTACGTACCGGGCAACCTACGCTTCACACTAGTGCGTTGCTCTACCAGATCGAATAGTTAGGGTCTTAGAAGTCAACGCCCGAAGCATAAAATACAAAATAAATAGAACAGTTTTTCCATTGTATAAAACGAATAATTGCTACCAGTGTGAAAGTTATGGTCATTTCTACCTTCCGGGCAACCTAGACTTCACCCTAGGGCGTTGTTCCACCAGATGGAATAGTTAGGGCCTAAGAAGTCAACGCCAGAAGTATAAAACACGATATAAATACAACAGCTTTTCCATCGTATAAAATAAATAATTGCAACCAGTGTGAAAGTTATGGTCATTTCTACGTTCCGGGCAACCTAGGCTTCCCTCTAGGGCGTTGCTCCACCTGATCGAATAGTTAGGGCCTTAGAAGTCAACCCCAGATGAATAAAATACATTCATGATGCAACAGCTTTTCCATCATATAAAACGAATAATTGCAACCAGTATGAACGTTATGGTCATGTCTACTTTCCGGGCAACCTGGGCTTCACCCTAGGGCGTTGCTCCAACAGATTGAATAGTTAGGGCCTTAGAAGTCAATGCCCGAAGCATAAAATGCAATATAAATATAACAGTTCTTCCAACGTATAAAACGTATAATTGCTACCAGTGTGAAACTTATGGTCATTTCTACGTTCCGCGCAACCTGGGCTTTACCCTAGGCCGTTGTTCCACCAGATCGAATAGTTAGAGCCTAAGAAGTGAACGCCAGAAGCATAAAATGCAATAAAAATACAACTGTCTTTCCATCCTATAACAGGAATAATTGCAACCCGTGTGAAAGTGATTGTCATTTCTACGTTCCAGGCAACCTACGCTTCACTCTAGGGCGTTCCTCCTCCAGATCAAACAGTTAGGGCCTTAGAAGTCAACGCCCCAAGTATTAAATACAAAATAAATAGAACAGTTTTTCCATTGCATAAAACGAATAATTGCTACCAGTGTGAAAGTTATGGTCATTTCTACGTTTCGGGCAACCTAGGCTTCACTCCAGGGCGTTGTACCACCAGATCGAATAGTTAGGGCCTAAGAAGTGAACGCCAGAAGCGTAAAATACAATATAAATACAACAGTTTTTCCATCGTATAAAACGAATAATTGCAACCAGTATGAAACATATGGTCATTTCTACGTTCCGGGCAACCTAGGCTTCACTGTATGTCGTTCTTCCACCGCATCGAATAGATAAGGCCTCAGAAGTCAACGCCTGAAGTATAAAATACAATAAAAATACAACAGTATTTCCATCCTATAACAGGAATGATTGCAACCCGTGTGAAAGTGATGGTCATTTCTACGTTCCAGGCAACCTAGGCTTCACTCCAGGGCGTTGTCCCACAAGATCGAATAGTTAGGGCCTAAGAAGTCAACGCCAGAAGCATAAAATACAATATAAATATAACAGTTTCTCCATCGTATAAAACGAATAATAGCAACCAGTGTGAAAGTTATGATCATTTCCACGTTCCGGGCAACCTAGGCTTCACTCTAGGGCGTTGCTCCACCAGATCAAACAGTTAGGGCCTTAGAAGACAACGCCCGAAGCATTAAATACAAAATAAATAGTACAGTTTTTCCATTGTATAAAACGAATAATTGCTACCAGTGTAAAGGTTATGGTCATTTCTATGTTCCGGGCAACCTAGGCTTCACTCTAGGGCGGTGCTCCACCTGATCGAATAGTTAGGGCCTTAGAAGTCAACCCCAGATGAATAAAATACATTATTGGTGCAACAGCTTTTCCATCATATAAAACGAATAATTGCAACCAGTATGAAAGTTATGGTCATGTCTACTTTCCGGGCAACCTAGGCTTCACCCTAGGGCGTTGCTCCAACAGATTGAATAGTTAGGGCCTTAGAAGTCTATGCCCGAAGCATAAAATGCAATATAAATATAACAGTTCCTCCATCGTATAAAACGAATAATTGCTACCAGTGTGAAAGTTATGGTCATTTCTACGTTCCGCGCAACCTGGGCTTTACCCTAGGGCGTTGTTCCGCCAGATGGAATAGTTAGGGCCTAAGAAGTCAACGCCAGAAGTATAAAACACGATATAAATACAACAGCTTTTCCATCGTATAAAATAAATAATTGCAACCAGTGTGAAAGTTATGGTCATTTCTACGTTCCGGGCAACCTAGGCTTCCCTCTAGGGCGTTGCTCCACCTGATCGAATAGTTAGGGCCTTAGAAGTCAACCCCAGATGAATAAAATACATTCATGATGCAACAGCTTTTCCATCATATAAAACGAATAATTGCAACCAGTATGAAAGTTATGGTCATGTCTACTTTCCGGGCAACCTGGGCTTCACCCTAGGGCGTTGCTCCAACAGATTGAATAGTTAGGGCCTTAGAAGTCAATGCCCGAAGCATAAAATGCAATATAAATATAACAGTTCTTCCAACGTATAAAACGAATAATTGCTACCAGTGTGAAACTTATGGTCATTTCTACGTTCCGCGCAACCTGGGCTTTACCCTAGGGCGTTGTTCCACCAGATGGAATAGTTAGGGCCTAAGAAGTCAACGCCAGAAGCATAAAATACGATATAAATACAACAGCTTTTCCATCGTATAAAATAAATAATTCCTACCACTGTAAAAGTTATGGTCATTTCTACGTTCCGGGCAACCTAGTCTTCACCCTAGGCCGTTGTTCCACCAGATCGAATAGTTAGAGCCTAAGAAGTGAACGCCAGAAGCATAAAATGCAATAAAAATACAACTGTCTTTCCATCCTATAACAGGAATAATTGCAACCCGTGTGAAAGTGATTGTCATTTCTACGTTCCAGGCAACCTACGCTTCACTCTAGGGCGTTCCTCCTCCAGATCAAACAGTTAGGGCCTTAGAAGTCAACGCCCCAAGTATTAAATACAAAATAAATAGAACAGTTTTTCCATTGCATAAAACGAATAATTGCTACCAGTGTGAAAGTTATGGTCATTTCTACGTTTCGGGCAACCTAGGCTTCACTCCAGGGCGTTGTACCACCAGATCGAATAGTTAGGGCCTAAGAAGTGAACGCCAGAAGCGTAAAATACAATATAAATACAACAGTTTTTCCATCGTATAAAACGAATAATTGCAACCAGTATGAAACATATGGTCATTTCTACGTTCCGGGCAACCAAGGCTCCACTGTATGTCGTTCTTCCACCGCATCGAATAGATACGGCCTCAGAAGTCAACGCCTGAAGTATAAAATACAATAAAAATACAACAGTATTTCCATCCTATAACAGGAATGATTGCAACCCGTGTGAAAGTGATGGTCATTTCTACGTTCCAGGCAACCTAGGCTTCACTCCAGGGCGTTGTCCCACAAGATCGAATAGTTAGGGCCTAAGAAGTCAACGCCAGAAGCATAAAATACAATATAAATATAACAGTTTCTCCATCGTATAAAACGAATAATAGCAACCAGTGTGAAAGTTATGATCATTTCCACGTTCCGGGCAACCTAGGCTTCACTCTAGGGCGTTGCTCCACCAGACCAAACAGTTAGGGCCTTAGAAGACAACGCCCGAAGCATTAAATACAAAATAAATAGTACAGTTTTTCCATTGTATAAAACGAATAATTGCTACCAGTGTAAAGGTTATGGTCATTTCTATGTTCCGGGCAACCTAGGCTTCACTCTAGGGCGGTGCTCCACCTGATCGAATAGTTAGGGCCTTAGAAGTCAACCCCAGATGAATAAAATACATTATTGGTGCAACAGCTTTTCCATCATATAAAACGAATAATTGCAACCAGTATGAAAGTTATGGTCATGTCTACTTTCCGGGCAACCTAGGCTTCACCCTAGGGCGTTGCTCCAACAGATTGAATAGTTAGGGCCTTAGAAGTCTATGCCCGAAGCATAAAATGCAATATAAATATAACAGTTCCTCCATCGTATAAAACGAATAATTGCTACCAGTGTGAAAGTTATGGTCATTTCTACGTTCCGCGCAACCTGGGCTTTACCCTAGGGCGTTGTTCCACCAGATGGAATAGTTAGGGCCTAAGAAGTCAACGCCAGAAGTATAAAACACGATATAAATACAACAGCTTTTCCATCGTATAAAATAAATAATTGCAACCAGTGTGAAAGTTATGGTCATTTCTACGTTCCGGGTAACCTAGGCTTCCCTCTAGGGCGTTGCTCCACCTGATCGAATAGTTAGGGCCTTAGAAGTCAACCCCAGATGAATAAAATACATTCATGATGCAACAGCTTTTCCATCATATAAAACGAATAATTGCAACCAGTATGAAAGTTATGGTCATGTCTACTTTCCGGGCAACCTGGGCTTCACCCTAGGGCGTTGCTCCAACAGATTGAATAGTTAGGGCCTTAGAAGTCAATGCCCGAAGCATAAAATGCAATATAAATATAACAGTTCTTCCAACGTATAAAACGAATAATTGCTACCAGTGTGAAACTTATGGTCATTTCTACGTTCCGCGCAACCTGGGCTTTACCCTAGGGCGTTGTTCCACCAGATGGAATAGTTAGGGCCTAAGAAGTCAACGCCAGAAGCATAAAATACGATATAGATACAACAGCTTTTCCATCGTATAAAATAAATAATTCCTACCACTGTAAAAGTTATGGTCATTTCTACGTTCCGGGCAACCTAGTCTTCACCCTAGGCCGTTGTTCCACCAGATCGAATAGTTAGAGCCTAAGAAGTGAACGCCAGAAGCATAAAATGCAATAAAAATACAACTGTCTTTCCATCCTATAACAGGAATAATTGCAACCCGTGTGAAAGTGATTGTCATTTCTACGTTCCAGGCAACCTACGCTTCACTCTAGGGCGTTCCTCCTCCAGATCAAACAGTTAGGGCCTTAGAAGTCAACGCCCCAAGTATTAAATACAAAATAAATAGAACAGTTTTTCCATTGCATAAAACGAATAATTGCTACCAGTGTGAAAGTTATGGTCATTTCTACGTTTCGGGCAACCTAGGCTTCACTCCAGGGCGTTGTACCACCAGATCGAATAGTTAGGGCCTAAGAAGTGAACGCCAGAAGCGTAAAATACAATATAAATACAACAGTTTTTCCATCGTATAAAACGAATAATTGCAACCAGTATGAAACATATGGTCATTTCTACGTTCCGGGCAACCTAGGCTTCACTGTATGTCGTTCTTCCACCGCATCGAATAGATACGGCCTCAGAAGTCAACGCCTGAAGTATAAAATACAATAAAAATACAACAGTATTTCCATCCTATAACAGGAATGATTGCAACCCGTGTGAAAGTGATGGTCATTTCTACGTTCCAGGCAACCTAGGCTTCACTCCAGGGCGTTGTCCCACAAGATCGAATAGTTAGAGCCTAAGAAGTGAACGCCAGAAGCATAAAATGCAATAAAAATACAACTGTCTTTCCATCCTATAACAGGAATAATTGCAACCCGTGTGAAAGTGATTGTCATTTCTACGTTCCAGGCAACCTACGCTTCACTCTAGGGCGTTCCTCCTCCAGATCAAACAGTTAGGGCCTTAGAAGTCAACGGCCCAAGTATTAAATACAAAATAAATAGAACAGTTTTTCCATTGCATAAAACGAATAATTGCTACCAGTGTGAAAGTTATGGTCATTTCTACGTTTCGGGCAACCTAGGCTTCACTCCAGGGCGTTGTACCACCAGATCGAATAGTTAGGGCCTAAGAAGTGAACGCCAGAAGCGTAAAATACAATATAAATACAACAGTTTTTCCATCGTATAAAACGAATAATTGCAACCAGTATGAAACATATGGTCATTTCTACGTTCCGGGCAACCTAGGCTTCACGGTATGTCGTTCTTCCACCGCATCGAATAGATACGGCCTCAAAAGTCAACGCCTGAAGTATAAAATACAATAAAAATACAACAGTATTTCCATCCTATAACAGGAATGATTGCAACCCGTGTGAAAGTGATGGTCATTTCTACGTTCCAGGCAACCTAGGCTTCACTCCAGGGCGTTGTCCCACAAGATCGAATAGTTAGGGCCTAAGAAGTCAACGCCAGAAGCATAAAATATAATATAAATATAACAGTTTCTCCATCGTATAAAACGAATAATAGCAACCAGTGTGAAAGTTATGATCATTTCCACGTTCCGGGCAACCTAGGCTTCACTCTAGGGCGTTGCTCCACCAGATCAAACAGTTAGGGCCTTAGAAGACAACGCCCGAAGCATTAAACACAAAATAAATAGTACAGTTTTTCCATTGTATAAAACGAATAATTGCTACCAGTGTAAAGGTTATGGTCATTTCTATGTTCCGGGCAACCTAGGCTTCACTCTAGGGCGGTGCTCCACCTGATCGAATAGTTAGGGCCTTAGAAGTCAACCCCAGATGAATAAAATACATTATTGGTGCAACAGCTTTTCCATCATATAAAACGAATAATTGCAACCAGTATGAAAGTTATGGTCATGTCTACTTTCCGGGCAACCTAGGCTTCACCCTAGGGCGTTGCTCCAACAGATTGAATAGTTAGGGCCTTAGAAGTCTATGCCCGAAGCATAAAATGCAATATAAATATAACAGTTCCTCCATCGTATAAAACGAATAATTGCTACCAGTGTGAAAGTTATGGTCATTTCTACGTTCCGCGCAACCTGGGCTTTACCCTAGGGCGTTGTTCCACCAGATGGAATAGTTAGGGCCTAAGAAGTCAACGCCAGAAGTATAAAACACGATATAAATACAACAGCTTTTCCATCGTATAAAATAAATAATTGCAACCAGTGTGAAAGTTATGGTCATTTCTACGTTCCGGGCAACCTAGGCTTCCCTCTAGGGCGTTGCTCCACCTGATCGAATAGTTAGGGCCTTAGAAGTCAACCCCAGATGAATAAAATACGTTCATGATGCAACAGCTTTTCCATCATATAAAACGAATAATTGCAACCAGTATTAAAGTTATGGTCATGTCTACTTTCCGGGCAACCTGGGCTTCACCCTAGGGCGTTGCTCCAACAGATTGAATAGTTAGGGCCTTAGAAGTCAATGCCCGAAGCATAAAATGCAATATAAATATAACAGTTCTTCCAACGTATAAAACGAATAATTGCTACCAGTGTGAAACTTATGGTCATTTCTACGTTCCGCGTAACCTGGGCTTTACCCTAGGGCGTTGTTCCACCAGATGGAATAGTTAGGGCCTAAGAAGTCAACGCCAGAAGCATAAAATACGATATAAATACAACAGCTTTTCCATCGTATAAAATAAATAATTCCTACCACTGTAAAAGTTATGGTCATTTCTACGTTCCGGGCAACCTAGTCTTCACCCTAGGCCGTTGTTCCACCAGATCGAATAGTTAGGGCCTAAGAAGTGAACGCCAGAAGCATAAAATGCAATAAAAATACAACAGCTTTTCCATCGTACAGCAGGAATAATTTGCAACCAGTTTGATAGTGATGGTCATTTCTACGTACCGTGCAACCTAGGCTTCACTCTAGGGCGTTGCTCCACCAAATCGAATAGATAGGGCCTTAGAAGTCAACGCCCGAAGCATAAAATATAAAATAAATAGAACAGTTTTTCCATCGTATAAAACGAATAATTGCTACCAGTTTGAAAGTTATGGTCATTTCTACCTTCCGGGCAACCTAGACTTCACCCTAGGGCGTTGTTTCACCAGATGGAATAGTTAGGGCCTAAGAAGTCAACGCCAGAAGCATAAAATACGATATAAATACAACAGCTTTTCCATCGTATAAAACGAATAATTGCTACCAGTGTAAAAGTTATGGTCATTTCTACGTTCCGGGCAACCTAGGCTTCACCCTAGGCCGTTGTTCCACCAGATCGAATAGTTAGGGCCTAAGAAGTGAACGCCAGAAGCATAAAATACAATATAAATACAACAGTTTTTCCATCATATAAAACGAATGATAGCAACCAATGTGAAAGTTATGGTCATTTCTTCGTTCCGGTCAACCTAGGCTGCACTCTAGGGCGTTGCTCCACTAGATCGAATAGTTAGGGCCTTAGAAGTCAATGCCCGAAGCATAAAATGCAATATAAATATAACAGTTTTTCCATCATATAAAACGAATGATAGCAACCAGTGTGAATGTAATGGTCATTTCAACGTTCTGGGCAACCTAGGTTTCACTCTAGGGCGTTGCTCCACCTGACCGAATAGTTTGGGCCTCAGAAGTCAACGCCAGAAGCATAAAATACAATAATGATGCAACAGTTTTTCCATCGTATAACAGGAATAACTGCAAACAGTGTGAAAGTACTGGTCAGTTCTACGTTCCGGGCAACCTAGGTTTCACTCGAGGGCGTTGCTCCACCAGGTCGAATAGTTAGGCCCTAAGAAGTCAACGCCAGAAGCATAAAATACGATATAAATAAAGCAGCTTTTAAAACGTATAAAACGAATAATAACAACCAGTGTGAAAGTTATGGTCATTTCAACGTTTCGAGCAAGCTAGGCGTCACTCTAGGGCGTTGCTCCACCGCATCTAATAGATACGGCCTTAGAAGTCAACGCCAGAGGCATAAAATACGATATAAATACAACAGATTTTCCATCGTATAAACCGAATAATTGCAACCAGTGTGAAGGTTATGGTCATTTCTACATTCCGAGGAACCTAGGCTTCACTCTAGGGCGTTGCTCCACCAGGTCGAATAGTTAGGCCCTAAGAAGTCAACGCCAGAAGCATACAATACGATATAAATAAAACAGCTTTTACATCGTATAAAACGAATAATAGCAACCAGTGTGAAAGTTATGGTCATTTCAACGTTTCGAGCAAGCTAGGCGTCACTCTAGGGAGTTGCTCCACCAGATCGAATAGCTAGGGACTTAGAATTCATTGCTAAAAGCATAAAATACAATTAAAATACAACAGTTTTTCCATCGTATAACAGGAATAATTGCAACCAGTGTGAAAGGAATGGTCATTTCTACGTTCCGGGCAACGTAGGTTTCACTCTAGCGTGTTGATCCACCAGAGGGAATAGTTAGGGCCTAAGAAGTCAACGCTAGAAGCATAAAATACAATATAAATACAACAGCTTTTCAATCGTATAAAACGAATGATAGCAACCAGTGTGAAGGTTATGGTCATTTCTACGTTCCGGGCAACCTAGGCGTCACTCTAGGGCGTTGCTCCACCGCATCTAATAGATACGGCCTTAGAAGTCAACGCCAGAGGCATAAAATACAATATAAATACAACAGCTTTTCCATCGTACAAATTGAATAATACCTAGCAGTGTGAAATTAATTGTCATTTCTACGTTCCGGGCAACCTAGGTTTCACTCTAGGGCGTTGCTCCACCAGGTCGAATAGTTAGGGCCTAAGAAGTCAACGCCAGAAGCATAAAATGCGATATAAATACAACAGCTCTTACATCGCATAAAAAGGATAATTGCAACCAGTGTGAGAGTTCTGGTCATTTCCACGTTCCGGGCAACCTAGGCGTCACTCTAGGGAGTTGCTCCACCAGATCGAATAGCTAGGGACTTAGAATTCATTGCTAAAAGCATAAAATACAATTAAAATACAACAGTTTTTCCATCGTATTACAGGAATAATTGCAATTAGCGTGAAAGTAATGATCATTTCGCATTTCCGGCATCCTAGACTTAACTCTGAGGCATTGCTCCTCCAGATCGAATAGTTGGGACCTAAGAAGGCAATGCCAGAAGCATAAAATACAATATAAATACAACAGCTTTGGCATCGAATAAATTAATAATTGCAAACAGTATGAAAGATATGGTCATTTCTACGTTCCGGGCAACCTAGGCTTCATTCTAGGGCGTTGGTCCACCAGATCAAACAGTTAGGGCCTTAGAAGTCAACGCCCGAAACATAAAATACAAAATAAATCGAACAGGTCTTCCATTGTATAAAACGAATAAATGCTACCAGTGTGAAAGCTATGGTCATTTCTACGTTCCGCGCAACCTAGGCCTCACCCTAGGGCGTTGCTCCAACACATCGAATATTTCGGGCCTAATAAGTCAACGCCAGAAGCATAAAATACAATATAAATATAACAGTTTTTCCATCGTATAAAACGAATTATAGCAACCAGTATGAAAGTTATGGTCATTTCTATGTTCCGGGCAACCTAGGGTTCACCCTATGGCGTTGCACCAACAGATTGAATAGTTAGGGCCTCAGAAGTCAACGCCCGAAGCATAAAATACAAAATAAATAGAACAGTTTTTCCATCGTATAAAACGAATAATTGCTACCAGTGTGAGAGTTATGGTCATTTCTACTTTCCGGGCATCCTAGGCTTCACCCTAGGGCGTTGTTCCACCAGATGGAATAGTTAGGGCCTAAAAAGTCAACGCCAGAAGCATAAAATACAATATAAATACAACAGTTTTTCCATCGTATAAAACGAATAATTGCAACCAGTATGAAACTTATGGTCATTTCTACGTACCGGGCAACCTAGGCTTCACTCTAGGGCGTTGCTCTACCAGATCGAATAGTTAGGGCCTTAGAAGTCAACGCCTGAAGTATAAAATACAATAAAAATACAACAGTCTTTCCATCCTATAACAGGAATAATTGCAACCCGTGTGAAAATGATGGTCATTTCTACGTTCCAGGCAACCTAGGCTTCACTCTAGGGCGTTGCTCCACCAGATCAAACAGTTAGGGCCCTAGAAGTCAACCCCCGAAGCATTAAATACAAAATAAATAGTACAGTTTTTCCATTGTATAAAACGAATGATTGCTACCAGTGTAAAAGTTATTGTCATTTCTACGTTCCCGGCAACCTAGGCTTCACCCTAGGCCGTTGTTCCACCAGATGGAATAGTTAGTGCCTAAGAAGTGAACGCCAGAAGCATAAAATACAATATAAATACAACAGTTTTTCCATCATATAAAACGAATGATATCAACCAGTGTGAAAGTTATGGTCATTTCTACGTTCCGGGCAACCTAGGCTGCACTCTAGGGCGTTGCTCCACTAGATCGAATAGTTAGGGCCTAAGAAGTCAACGCGAGAAGCATAAAATACGATATAAATACAACAGCTTTTCCATCGTATAAAACAAATAATTGCAACCAGTGTGAAAGTTATGGACATTTCTACGTTCCGGGCAACCTAGGCTTCACTGTATGGCGTTCTTCCACCACACCGGATAGCTACGGCCTCAGAAGTCAACGCCTGAAGTATAAAATACAATAAAAATACAACTGTCTTTCCATCCTATAACAGGAATAATTGCAACCCGTGTGAAAGTGATGGTCATTTCTACGTTCCGGGCAATCTAGGCTGCACTCTAGGGCGTTGCTCCACCAGATCGAATAGTTAGGGCCATAGAAGTCAACGCCCGAAGCATAAAATACAAAATAAATAGAACGGTTTTTCCATTGTAGAAAACGAATAATTGCTGCCAGTGTAAAAGCTATGGTCATTTCTACGTTCCGGGCAACCTAAGCTTCACCCTAGGGCGTTGTTCCACCAGACGGAATAGTTAGGGCCTAAGAAGTCAACGCGAGAAGCATAAAATACGATATAAATACAACAGCTTTTCCATCGTATAAAACAAATAATTGCAACCAGTGTGAAAGTTATGGTCATTTCTACGTTCCGGGCAACCTAGGCTTCACTGTATGGCGTTCTTCCACCACACCGGATAGCTACGGCCTCAGAAGTCAACGCCTGAAGTATAAAATACAATAAAAATACAACTGTCTTTCCATCCTATAACAGGAATAATTGCAACCCGTGTGAAAGTGATGGTCATTTCTACGTTCCAGGCAACCTGCGCTTCACTCTAGGGCGTTGCTCTACCAGATCAAACAGTTATGGCCTTAGAAGTCAACGCCCGAGGCATTAAATACAAAATAGATAGAACAGTTTTTCCATTGTATAAAACGAATAATTGCTACCAGTGTAAAAGTTATGGTCATTTCTACGTTCCGGCAACCTAGGCTTCACCCTAGGCCGTTGTTCCACCAGATCGAATAGTTAGGGCCTAAGAAGTGAACGCCAGAAGCATAAAATACAATATAAATACAACAGTTTTTCCATCATATAAAACGAATGATAGCAACCAGTGTGAAAGTTATGGTCATTTCTACGTTCCGGGCAATCTAGGCTGCACTCTAGGGCGTTGCTCCACCAGATCGAATAGTTAGGGCCATAGAAGTCAACGCCCGAAGCATAAAATACAAAATAAATAAAACAGTTTTTCCATCGTACAAGACGAAAAATTGCAATCAGTGTGAAAGATATGGACATTTCTACGATCCGGGCTACCTAGGCTTCACTCTATGGCGTTCTTCCACCACATCGAATAGCAACGGCCTCAGGCGTCAACGCCAGAAGCTTAAATACAATATAAATATAACAGTTTTTCCTTCGTATAAAACGAATAATAACAACCAGTGTGAAAGTTATGGTCATTTCTACGTTCCGCGCAACCTAGGCTTCACTCTACGGCGATGCTCCACGAGATCAAACAGATAGGGCATTAGAAGTCAACGCCCGAAGCATAAAATACAAAATAAATAGAACGGTTTTTCCATTGTATAAAACCAATAATTGCTGCCAGTGTAAAAGTTATGGTCATTTCTACGTTCCGGGCAACCTAGGCTTCACCCTAGGGCGTTGTACCACCAGATCGAATAGTTAGGGCCTATGAAGTGAACGCCAGAAGCATAAAATACAATATAAATACAACAGTTTTTCCATCGTATAAAACGAATAATTGCAACCAGTATGAAACTTATGGTCATTTCTACGTACCGGGCAACCTAGGCTTCACACTAGGCCGTCGCTCTACCAGATCGAATAGTTAGGGCCTTAGAAGTCAACGCCTGAAGTATAAAATACAATAAAAATACAACAGTTTTTCCATCGTATAAAACGGATAATTGCTACCAGTATGGAAGTGATGGTCATTTCTACGTTCCGGGCAACCTAGTCCTCACTCTAGGGCGTTGTTCCACCAGAATGAATAGTTAGGGCCTAAGAAATCAACGCCAGAAGCATAAAATACAATATAAATATAACAGTTTTTCCATCGTATAAAACGAATAATTTCAACCAGTGTGAATGTTATGGTCATTTCTACATTCCGAGCAACCTAGGCTACACTCTAGAGCGTTGATCCACCACATCGAATAGCTACGGCCTCAGAAGTCAACGCCAGAAGCATAAAATACAATATAAGTACAACAGTTTTTCCATCGTATAAAATGAATAATTGCAAACATTGCGAAAGTAATGGTCATTCCACGTTCCGGGCAACCTAGGCGTCACTCTAGTGCGTTGCTCCACCACATCTAATAGCAACGGCCTCAGACGTCAACGACAGAAGCATAAAATACAATAAAGATGCAACAGCTTTTCCATCGTATAAAACGAATAATTGCACCCAGTGTGAAAGTTATTGTCATTTCTACATTCCGCGCAACCTAGGCTTCACCCTAGGGCGTTGCTCCAACAGATTGAATAGTTAGGACCTTAGAAGTCAATGACCGAAGCATAAAATGCAATAAAAATACAACAGTTTTTCCATCATATAACAGGAATAATTGCAACCAGTTTGAAAGTGATGGTCATTTCTACGGTCCGGGCAACCTAGGCTTCACTCTATGGCGGTGCTCCACCAGATCGAATAGTTAGGGCCTTAGAAGTCTACGCCCGAAGGATAAAATGCAATAAAAATACAACAGTGTTTCCATCATATAACAGGAATAATTGCAACCAGTTTGAAAGTGATGTCCAATTCTACGTTCCTCGCAACCTAGGCTTTACTCCAGGGCGTTGCTCCACCAGATCGAAAAGTTACGGCCTAAGAAGTCAACGCCAGAAGCATAAAATACGATGTAAGTACAACAGCTTTTCCATCGTATAAAACGAATAATTGTAACCAGTGTGAAAGTTATGGTCATTTCTACGCTCCGGGCAACCTAGGCTTCACCCCAGGTCGTTGTTCCACCAGATCGAATGGTTCGGGCCTAAGAAGTGAACGCCAGCAGCATAAAATACAATATAAATACAACAGTTCTTCCATCATATAAAACGAATAATTGCAACCAGTATGAAAGTTATGGTAATTTCTACGTTCCGGGCAACCCAGGCTTCACTCTATGGCGTTCTTCCACCACATCGAATAGCTACGGCCACAGAAGTCAACGCCAGAAGCATAAAATGCAATATAAACACAACAGTTTTTCCATCATATAACAGGAATATTTGCAACCAGTTTGAAAGTGATGGTAATTGCTACGTTCCGGGCAACTTAGGCTTCACACTAGGGCGTTGCTCCACCAGATCGATTAGTTAGTGCCTTAGAAGTCAACGCCAGAAGCATAAGATACAACATAAATATAACAGTTTTTCTATCGTATAGAACGAATAATAGCAGCCAGTGTGAAAATTATGGTCACTTCTATGTTCCGGGCAACCTACGCTTCACACTAGGGCGTTGCTCTACCAGATCAAACAGTTAGGGCCTTAGAAGTCAACGCCCGAAGCATTAAATACAAAATAAATAGAACAGTTTTTCCATTGTATAAAACGAATAATTGCTACCAGTGTAAAAGTTATGGTCATTTCTACGTTCCGGCAACCTAGGCTTCACCCTAGGCCGTTGTTCCACCAGATCGAATAGTTAGGGCCTAAGAAGTGAACGCCAGAAGCATAAAATACAATATAAATACAACAGTTTTTCCATCATATAAAACGAATGATAGCAACCAGTGAGAAAGTTATGGTCATTTCTACGTTCCGGGCAATCTAGGCTGCACTCTAGGGCGTTGCTCCACCAGATCGAATAGTTAGGGCCATAGAAGTCAACGCCCGAAGCATAAAATACAAAATAAATAAAACAGTTTTTCCATCGTACAAGACGAAAAATTGCAAACAGTGTGAAAGATATGGACATTTCTACGATCCGGGCTACCTAGGCTTCACTCTATGGCGTTCTTCCACCACATCGAATAGCAACGGCCTCAGGCGTCAACGCCAGAAGCTTAAATACAATATAAATATAACAGTTTTTCCTTCGTATAAAACGAATAATAACAACCAGTGTGAAAGTTATGGTCATTTCTACGTTCCGGGCAACCTAGGCTTCACTCTACGGCGATGCTCCACGAGATCAAACAGATAGGGCATTAGAAGTCAACGCCCGAAGCATAAAATACAAAATAAATAGAACGGTTTTTCCATTGTATAAAACCAATAATTGCTGCCAGTGTAAAAGTTATGGTCATTTCTACGTTCCGGGCAACCTAGGCTTCACCCTAGGGCGTTGTACCACCAGATCGAATAGTTAGGGCCTATGAAGTGAACGCCAGAAGCATAAAATACAATATAAATACAACAGTTTTTCCATCGTATAAAACGAATAATTGCAACCAGTATGAAACTTATGGTCATTTCTACGTACCGGGCAACCTAGGCTTCCCACTAGGCCGTCGCTCTACCAGGTCGAACAGTTAGGGCCTTAGAAGTCAACGCCCGAAGCATAAAATACAAAATAAATACAACAGTTTTTCCATCGTATAAAACGGATAATTGCTACCAGTGTGAAAGTTATGGTCATTTCTACGTTCCGGGCAACCTAGGCTTCACTCTACGGCGATGCTCCACCAGATCAAACAGATAGGGCATTAGAAGTCAACGCCCGAAGCATAAAATACAATATAAATATAACAGTTTTTCCATCGTATAAGACGAATAATTTCAACCAGTGTGAATGTTATGGTCATTTCTACATTCCGAGCAACCTAGGCTACACTCTAGAGCGTTGATCCACCACATCGAATAGCTACGGCCTCAGAAGTCAACGCCTGAAGCATAAAATACAATATAAACACAACAGTTTTTCCATCGTATAAAACGAATAATTGCTACCAGTATGGAAGTGATGGTCATTTCTACGTTCCGGGCAACCTAGGCCTCACTCTAGGGCGTTGTTCCACCAGAATGAATAGTTAGGGCCTAAGAAATCAACGCCAGAAGCATAAAATACAATATAAATATAACAGTTTTTCCATCGTATAAAACGAATAATTTCAACCAGTGTGAATGTTATGGTCATTTCTACATTCCGAGCAACCTAGGCTACACTCTAGAGCGTTGATCCACCACATCGAATAGCTACGGCCTCAGAAGTCAACGCCAGAAGCATAAAATACAATAAAAATACAACTGTCTTTCCATCCTATAACAGGAATAATTGCAACCCGTGTGAAAGTGATGGTCATTTCTACGTTCCAGGCAACCTACGCTTCAGTCTAGGGCGTTGCTCTACCAGATCAAACAGTTATGGCCTTAGAAGTCAACGCCCGAAGCATTAAATACAAAATAAATAGAACAGTTTTTCCATTGTATAAAACGAATAATTGCTACCAGTGTAAAAGTTATGGTCATTTCTACGTTCCGGCAACCTAGGCTTCACCCTAGGCCGTTGTTCCACCAGATCGAATAGTTAGGGCCTAAGAAGTGAACGCCAGAAGCATAAAATACAATATAAATAAAACAGTTTTTCCATCGTATAAAACGAATGATAGCAACCAGTGTGAAAGTTATGGTCATTTCTACGTTCCGGGCAATCTAGGCTGCACTCTAGGGCGTTGCTCCACCAGATCGAATAGTTAGGGCCATAGAAGTCAACGCCCGAAGCATAAAATACAAAATAAATAGAACGGTTTTTCCATTGTAGAAAACGAATAATTGCTGCCAGTGTAAAAGCTATGGTCATTTCTATGTTCCGGGCAACCTAAGCTTCACCCTAGGGCGTTGTTCCACCAGACGGAATAGTTAGGGCCTAAGAAGTCAACGCGAGAAGCATAAAATACGATATAAATACAACAGCTTTTCCATCGTATAAAACAAATAATTGCAACCAGTGTGAAAGTTATGGTCATTTCTACGTTCCGGGCAACCTAGGCTTCACTGTATGGCGTTCTTCCACCACACCGGATAGCTACGGCCTCAGAAGTCAACGCCTGAAGTATAAAATACAATAAAAATACAACTGTCTTTCCATCCTATAACAGGAATAATTGCAACCCGTGTGAAAGTGATGGTCATTTCTACGTTCCAGGCAACCTACGCTTCACTCTAGGGCGTTGCTCTACCAGATCAAACAGTTATGGCCTTAGAAGTCAACGCCCGAAGCATTAAATACAAAATAAATAGAACAGTTTTTCCATTGTATAAAACGAATAATTGCTACCAGTGTAAAAGTTATGGTCATTTCTACGTTCCGGCAACCTAGGCTTCACCCTAGGCCGTTGTTCCACCAGATCGAATAGTTAGGGCCTAAGAAGTGAACGCCAGAAGCATAAAATACAATATAAATACAACAGTTTTTCCATCATATAAAACGAATGATAGCAACCAGTGTGAAAGTTATGGTCATTTCTACGTTCCGGGCAATCTAGGCTGCACTCTAGGGCGTTGCTCCACCAGATCGAATAGTTAGGGCCATAGAAGTCAACGCCCGAAGCATAAAATACAAAATAAATAAAACAGTTTTTCCATCGTACAAGACGAAAAATTGCAAACAGTGTGAAAGATATGGACATTTCTACGATCCGGGCTACCTAGGCTTCACTCTATGGCGTCCTTCCACCACATCGAATAGCAACGGCCTCAGGCGTCAACGCCAGAAGCTTAAATACAATATAAATATAACAGTTTTTCCTTCGTATAAAACGAATAATAACAACCAGTGTGAAAGTTATGGTCATTTCTACGTTCCGGGCAACCTAGGCTTCACTCTACGGCGATGCTCCACGAAATCAAACAGATAGGGCATTAGAAGTCAACGCCCGAAGCATAAAATACAAAATAAATAGAACGGTTTTTCCATTGTATAAAACCAATAATTGCTGCCAGTGTAAAAGTTATGGTCATTTCTACGTTCCGGGCAACCTAGGCTTCACCCTAGGGCGTTGTACCACCAGATCGAATAGTTAGGGCCTATGAAGTGAACGCCAGAAGCATAAAATACAATATAAATACAACAGTTTTTCCATCGTATAAAACGAATAATTGCAACCAGTATGAAACTTATGGTCATTTCTACGTACCGGGCAACCTAGGCTTCCCACTAGGCCGTCGC